>NW_024714705.1:0-17994 GCF_018991925.1 Homarus americanus
CTTTGAATAACTTAGATTTACTGTTGATATAACTTTTTTAGCTGACGCAGCCAGATGGGAGAATAGATTTTAGGTTTATCACAACAATTCAACAGGAAGCGCCACACATCTTAAAAAAAATCTTTATTCCGCAATCATTTATGTCGATTGCCCTCACAGCAGACGTATCGGCATGTTACAAGATTTTTCTGGCAAACCTTCATTCTCAAACCTTGATAAAGACGCAAAAATCAGGCCACGATAAAAGTTGGGAATTCATTTTACGTTTAGAGTACGAATTTAATTTTTTAAGGTGATAGCGATGATGGAGAGAGAGAGAGAGAGAGAGAGAAGGAGAGAGAGAGAGAGAGAGAGAGAGAGAGAGAGAGGAGCTGTTGTCGCCTCGTGAGATGGTCGCTGAAGTAGTTTGATCTATTTCTTTTCTATCTGGTACGGTACATCGCAACCGATTCTCGTGCCGATAAAAAATAATATTAATAATAATAATAATAAATAATATATCCACATTTAAACATGTCGATGGTAATATTAAAAAAAAGTTACGAAGAGCATATTTTTTATAACGAAATTGGTAAATCTAAGTTGATACAATCAGAGTTATATTAGATATACCTGAAGTCTCAGAGAGTTCCGATATCATTACGTTACCTTCCATCAAACAAGCTTATAACGGTGATATGGAAAGTCATGGCGAAAAGTTGATATACCGATAACTAATAGTGAATTTTTCAAAGATCGGAAGAACAAGTCTGCCCTGACCCACCTTATCGTGTGTTGAGTGCTACTACCTGAGATAGTCTATGAGGAGGAATTATTACAGTTACCTTATTTTAAAACATGACCCAATTCTAATCAAATCATGTGTTGAATTTGTTGATAAATTTTGTGGAAACTTACACGCACCACAAAATAGCACACACACACACACACACACACACACACATATAAGCACACTGAATTGGGAAGCAACCAGCTGTCATGAATAATCAGGTTGATTGACGAGTCATCATTCCCGACTGGCTAACCATTTTGCAAACACGGGCCGTCAATTTGATTTACATCAGTGACGCCTATTAACTGTTGGGCGGTCACGGGCAACTTATAATGTGACATGTTCCTGAATGGGGAATTTGTAGCGGTGGTGTTTGTTCCTGAATGGGTTGTGTGGCGGTGGTGGTGTGTTCCTGTGAATGGGGTTGTGGCGGTGGTGTGTGTTCATGAATGGGGGTTGTGTGAGCGGTGGTGGTGTGTTCCCTGGAATGGGGTTGTGTGCGGTGGTGGTGTGTTCTAGAATGGGGTTGTGTAGTGGTGGTGGTGTGTTTCCAGAATGGGGTTGTGTAGTGGTGGTGGTGTGTTAATGAATAAGGTTGTGTAGCAGGATGGAATAACCTCAACAACCTGCATAATTCTAATCTGTTGTAAACACTGACTATAGCACTAAACAACAGCACTGTGTAAGAGAGATCCATATGTTATGCATTGCCTTTAGACGACCCGCACTTCTACCAAAATTTCAGCTGTGTATTAACTGTGGAAATGCATAAGGGACAGACAGACGATATAGACATAGTGGATTAGGTGTCAAGCGGTTAGACATCTATCCTATAATCCAAATCACGAGAAGGTATGATGGGTTAGGATTTTACATGCAGACAGCAGACAGACAGATGACAGACAGACGTTTTTGTTTGTTTTTTGGTATAGCATCTATCTTCTGTCTGTCAAACTGTATGTCGGGCTAGACAGACAGGACAGACGGACGGACGAGACACATCATGAAAGGGTTGCAAGGAACTTACAATGCAGAAAAACAACGAGTGGGTATCTCACAGATATAACATTAATATTCACATCTTCGTATCTTTAGGTTCATTATATTTTCATCATTGTTTGGTTGTTTTTTTTTTGGTTGTGGGGGGGGGGGGGGGGGGGGGGGGGGGGGAGAGAGAGAGAGAGAGAGAGAGAGAGAGAGAGAGAGAGAGAGTCTTTGTAAGTGAAGCTACAAGGAGACTGCATAAACTGGTTTACTTAAATACATAATCATCGTCCATAATGTTCAAAGTTTCTTACCTAATGTTGGTCGTGTGTGTGTGTGTGTGTGTGTGTGTGTGTTATGAAAGAAATAAAAATAAAACGATAAACTCACAGGTGTTTATACAATCAAACCAAAAAAAAAAAAATATTACAGCAGCTTATAAAGACCCCCCCAACAACCTGCACTAACGAAGCCATTTCCCCGAACAACATGCAACTCGAGGTAGGCTGAGATAACCTGACGGATCAACCTCCTGGCCCACCTGCATCCCTTCACACCTGGGCTGAGCCGTGCCTGGAGCTCACCCCGTCGTGACTGAGGAGGTTGATACAGCATCCACGAAATCAAGGAGCTTTTAACTGCTCAACCACACGTTTACATGCGTGTTGGCTCTGGAGGTGGTGGCGCGAGAGTGGCTGGCCGTATGAGGTGGTTGAGGAAGCTGCATTTGGAGAAGAAAGGAGAAAGAGAGAGAGAGGGAGGCTGAGAGGATTTGACGGCGTTGGTGATGGTGGGGGAGGGTGATGGGTGGGGAGGAGGGTGATGGGTAGGGGAAGGTGGTGATGGGTGGGGAGGGTGGTGATGGGTGGGGGAGGGGTGGTGATGGGTGGGGGGGGTGGTGATGGGTAGGGGGAAGGTGGTGATGGGTGGGTGGTGATGGGTGGGGAGGGTGGTGATGGGTGGGGGAAGGTGGTGATGGGTAGGGGAAGGTGGTGATGGGTGGGGATGGTGGTGATGGGTAGGGAAGGTGGTGATGGGTGGGGGAAGGTGGTGATGGGTAGGGGAAGGTGGTGATGGGTGGGGGAAGGTGATGGGTAGGGGAAGGTGGTGATGGGTGGGGGAAGGTGGTGATGGGTAGGGAAGGTGGTGATGGTGGGGAAGGTGGTGATGGGTGGGGGAGGGTGGTGATGGGTGGGGGGGTGGTGATGAGGGTGGTGATGGGTGGGGGAGGGGTGGTGATGGGTGGGGGAGGTGGTGATGGGTAGGGGGGTGGTGATGGGTGGGGGGTGATGGGTGGGGAAGGGTGGTGATGGGTAGGGGAAGGTGGTGATGGGTAGGGAAGGAGGTGGTGGTGATGGGTGGGGAGGGTGGTGATGGGTGGGGAAGGGTGGTGATGGGTAGGGGAAGGTGGTGATGGATATGGGGGAGGTGGTGATGGATGGGGAGGGTGGTGATGGGGGAGGGTGGTGATGGGTAGGGGAAGGTGGTGATGAAGTGGGGGAGGGTGGTGTTGGAGTGGGGGGTGGTGATGGGTGGGGAGGGTGGTGATGGGTAGGTGGTGATGGTGGGGAAGGTGGTGATGGGTGGGGAGGGTGGTGATGGGTGGGGAAGGTGGTGATGGGTAGGGGAAGGGGTGATGGATGGAGGTGGTGATGGATGGTGGTGATGGGGGGAGGGTGGTGATGGGTAGGGGAAGGTGGTGATGAAGTGGGGATGGTGTTGGTGGGGGAGGTGGTGATGGGTGAGGGAGGTGGTGATGGGTAGGGGAAGGTGGTGATGGGTTGGGAGGTGGTGATGGGTGGGATGGGGATGGTGATGGGTGGGGAGGTGGTGGTGGGGGAAGGTGGTGATGGGTAGGGGAAGGTGGTGATGGGTGGGGGGTGGTGATGGGTGGGGGAGGGTGGTGATGGGTGGGGAGGATGGATGGGTGGGGAAGGTGGTGAAGGGTGAGGAGGGTGGTGATGGGGTGGGGGGGGTGGTGATGGGTGGGGGAAGGTGGTGATGGGTGGGGAGGTGGTGATGGGTGGGGGAGGGTGGTGATGGGTGGGAAGGGTGGTGATGGGTAGGGGAGGGTGGTGATGGGGGGAGGTGGTGATGGGTGGGGAGGGGTGGTGATGGATGGGGAGGTGGTGATGGGTAGGGGAAGGTGGTGATGGGTGGGGAGGTGGTGATGGGTGGGGGAGAGTGGTGATGGGTGGAGAGTGGTGATGGTGGGAATGGGGTGGTGATGGGTGGGGGAGGTAGGTGGTGATGGGTGAAGGAAGGATAAGAGAGGAGGGAGGGAGGAAGGGAAGAGAGGAAGGGAGGGTTTGTTCGGTGTGCAGTGCCTTTGGAGGATGTGAAGGAAGGTAGGGAAGGAGGGAGGGAGGGAGGGAGGGAGGGAGGGAAGGAAAGAAAGATATGTTGGGTGATTGTGGTCATGATGTATGTTGTCTTGTTGGCAATAAATTCATCCCAGGAAGCCAATAAATTCACGTAATGGAAGCAATATGTTCACAGTGGGCAGCCAATACATTCATGACCAACAGCAAGTACATATACGTCATGAGGTCAATGTATTCATGATGCAGAGCCAACATTATGCATGAGACGTGAACCTAAACAAACCAACATACACATACAGCAGTAACCTAACCTAACCAATATATGCAGAAGACATCAACCTAACCTAACCAAACCTCTACCTAACTTAGCCTAACCTAACATAACCAATATATGCATAAGACATCAACCTAACCTAACCAAACCTCTACCTAACCTAACCTAACATAACCTAACCTAACCAATATATGCATAAGACAACAACCTAACCTAACCAAACCTCTACCTAACCTAACCTAACCTAACATAACGTGCATGACATGACACCCAACATATACAAGAGGCGAGTCATGAGGTCACACACACACACACACACACACACACACACACACACACACACACTCCTCCGTCAGGCTGAAAAATATTAAGTGTTTATCTTTTGACTCTACTGTAAAGTATTGATTTCCTGCAGAGCAGCTCGCTTGAATCACCTTCCCCTCCCTCCCCTCTCTCTTTCTACATTTCTTTCTTTCCCTCCCTACCCTCCCTCCCTCTTTCTCTCTTATCTTTTCCCTCCCCCATCTCTCTCTCTCTCTCCATCCCTCTCTTTTATCTCTCTCTCCATCCCTCTCTTACCCCCCTCCTTATCTACCTCACATAACTCTTGACTCCTCTCCTAAATAACTCTCAATAAAATTCTTCCTTCACAAGAAAAGTCCTGACAACTGGGGAATAACTTTGGTTTCATTTTTTTTCTTGAGGGAAAGGGAGAGAACTCTCTACTCTATTATGGCTTTTTACTACTTCCTCCCTCCCTCTCCTTCCCATACTCTTTTTATTCTTCCTCCTCCCCTCTTCTTCCCTCCTCCCTCTCTTCTTCCCTCCTCCCCCTCTTCTTCCCTCCTTCCCTCTCCTCCCTCCCCTCCCCCTCTTCTTCCCTTCCTCCCCTCTCCTTCCTTCTCCCCTTCTTCCGCCCTCCATCTCTAGTCCTGCTTTACTGAACTGTAAGAGAACTTTTCTTATTATGAATCTCGGAGAAAAGTTTGGCATCTGGTTCCTCTTGTTAAAACTTATGTGTCATCGTTTATCACCATTACTGTACCTCTCGTCAGTACTCTTATCTCCCCAACAGGTCGTGGCGTCAGTGTGGTGGTGGACGGGTCTCACACGCAAAGCTTCTTTTTTTTTTCTTTAATAATATTGGTGTTTACAGAAGCTCTATGTTGCCTTTTATCGATTTACGTTGATTTATTAATGATATTTTTTCTCTCTCAAGAAAGAAAGAAAGATAGAAAGATAGAAAGAAAGAAAGAAAGAAAGAAAGAAAGAAATAACCCTGTTCCATATGGCATCACAAAAATTTTGATTAAGTCCCTGGTTGGTGATATTGACTTTCTGCCTCATTTACACAACAATTGCAGGGGTCTTAATTGTTTCACTTACTTTGACAACACAACATACACTGTAGGTATATCGTTTCTCACTCTTGATTTGTTTTATTTTTCCATTTCGGTATTTATTTTGGGCTTAATCGCTCCTCTCACCCCCCCCCCTGATGTGAGTCGGTGACCTGTAAGCTAACCCCGTAAAAAAAAAGAAAAAAAAAAAACAAGATTCTCACCAGTTTTTCATAATATATTCTCACTCATCACTAGTTCACAGACACACACACACACACACACACACACACACACACACACACACACACACTGGGTCATCATCATCATCGCCTACGTCATTATCTGTGTAACATTTTGCTTTCTGTGCATTTTCCCTCGACACTTGAAGATGAAGAGAAAGACAACAAACTCCACGATACCTCCAATTCTTATCTCCCAGTGCTGGAGAGGGGTGAGGGGAAGGAAGGGGGGCAGGAGGAGAGAAGCAGAGAAGAAAGGGGAAGGAGGGAAGAAAAAAATAAGAGGTAAGAAGAAAGAAAGGAGAAAGGGAAAGAGGGAGGAGGAAGGAAAGAAAGGAAGGGGGAGGGAGGGGAAGGAGAGGGGGAGGGAGGGAGGGAGGTGAGAGGAGGGAGGGAGGGGGAAGGAGGGAGTAAAGGAGAGGGGGAAGAGGAAGGGGAGGAGGTGTGAAAGAATGGGAAGGAGGAAGAGGAGGGAGGAAGGAGGGAAAAGGAGGAGGGGGAGGAGGAAGAGGAGGTGGAGGGGAGGGGGGGAAGAAGTGGAGGGAGGGGGAGAAGAGGAAAGAAAGGGGGAAAGGGGGAGGGGGAAAGGGGGTAGGGAGAAAGGTGGGAGGAAGAAAAGGGGGAGGTAGGAAGAGGAGGGGAAGAAGGGGGTACGAGTTCGTCACTACACTTGAGACAGAACACGAACTAACATGCAAATAATACCTCCTCCAGAGACCGCCATCACCAGCGTCTACCTCACTCTTGGTAAACAACAACAGTGCCAGCAGCAGACTTAAAAGGGGGCGAGGGAATAGGACACAAGCTGTTAAATATGCATCAGCGGAGGCGAGAGAGAAGGAGATGGTAATTGAATGTTAGTCAGCGGGATGACACCTGATGGGAGGTTTTTTTTCCTTTTTCCGCTGGGTATCAATGTGATAGCTAGATGACGGTGTGTGGGGTGTGTGGGGGAGGTGTGTGGGGGGGTGTGTGTGTGTGGGGAGTGAGTGGGGAGGGTGTGAGTGGGGGAGGTGTGTATGTGGGGAGGGATGTGTGATGGGGATGTTGTGTGAATGGGATGTTGTGTGGATGAGGGGGCATTGTGTGGATGGGGGTTGTGTGGATGGGGTGTTGTGTGGATGAAGGGGGCAGGGGATGAGAGGGGCGTTGTGTGGATGGGGGTGTCGTGTGGGTGTGGGGGTGTCGTGTGGGTGTGGGGGTGATGTTGCGTGTGGGGAGTGTCGTGTGTGGGGAGGAGTGTCGTGTGTGGGGGGGAGGTGTGTGGGGGATGTCGTGTGTGGGGGCAGTGTGAGGAGGTGTCGTGTGTGGGGTGTCGTGTGGGGGTGTCGTGTGTGGGAGGGTGTCGTGTGTGGGGTCGTGTGGTCGTGTGGGGGAGGTCGTGTGGGGGGGTGTCGTGTGGGGACGTGTGGGAGTGTGTCGTGTGGGGGAGGCGTGTGTGGGGAACGTGGTGAGGGGTCGTGTGGGGGGTCGTGTGTGGGAGGTGTGTGGGGGAGGTGTCGTGTGGGGAGAGGTCGTGTGTGGGGAGTGTCGTGTGTGGTGAGTGTCGTGTGTGGGGGAGTGTCGTGTGTGGGGAGTGTCTGTGGGGAGGCCGTGTGTGGGAGGTCGTGGTGGGGAGTGCCGTGTGTGGGGGAGGCCGTGTGGGGGGAGGTCGTGTGTGGGAGTGTCGTGGGGAGTCGTGTGGGAGTGTCGTGTGTGGGGAGTGTCGTGGTGGGGGGAGTGTGTGGGTGTCAGGTGTGGGGGTGTGTGGTGGGTGTGTGGGGTGTCGTGTGTGGGGGGTTGTCGGTGTGTAGGGGGTTGTCGTGTATGGGGGGTGTCGTGTGTGGGGGAGTGTCGTGTGTGGGGGGTGTCGGGTGTGGGGTGTCGGGTGTGTGGGGGGTGTCAGGTGTGTGGGGGTGTCGTGTGTGGGGTTGTCGTGTGTAGGGGTTGTCGTGTATGGGGGTGTCGTGTGTGGGGGTGTCCTTTACCACCGGAGAAGTCAAAACCTACCAGGCGCCTCAACATCATTTGTAATATGTTCCGCCCCATTCCTCAAGTCCTCTCCCCAACCACCTCACCCCTAGGATATCAACATAATCAAAAGTGACAATTTCGTTTCGGAAGAAGTGGGATCAGTGTTGAACAGTGATGAACAGTGTTTGGCTAGTGAATTCAGCACCAGACAGTACCAGCAAGAGCCGTGACCTACCACTGAGATACTGGGAACTGACAGCAATCTTTCGACCAGGAGGTGCTAATCAGTCCACCATGGGAACAGCACTGGGTCGGCTACACCTGACTGCAGATAACACAACCACCCAGCAGAGTGAGATGCTGTGACACAGCATAGACCCACGTGGTCCTCATATCAACATCTAGGACAAGTTAATACACGTGAACACATACCACCTGGTGTCTCCATGACAGCAGGCCCTCAACTGTAAACTATAATAATCTGTATGTTCAATTCATGTCCCTTCTTCTTTCAGTGGTAAGGTGAGCATTTCCCATGTCTTTTGCATGTAATAAGTCATTTTTGTCCAGTGTATATTTCAGCAGCCTTGGCAGAACTATCAATAAACCGTTAAATTATTATTATTATTATTTGTATTTTTATTATTACTATTTATTAGTGGTGGTAGAGTGGTACCGCTCTTGCAAGCGAGATGTCACAGGTTCGATTCCGGCCAGTGAGTGTTTGGACATATTTCTTAGCCCCCACTAGTCCCTGTTCACCTAGCAGTAAAGTAGGTAACTGTTGTAAGTCGAAAGTTGCGAATTCGTATTCAGGGACAAGTTGTTGAACTTCATCAACTTCATGACATAAACCATTGACTCTTCAGGTTCTGTACCGACTCTTCAGGCTTCTGCATTAACTCATGAGACATAAGAGGCAAGGCATGGACTTATATTTGGACCACTGTAAAGCCTATACAAAGGTGTAGGTGCCCAATAAAAAAAAAATATATTATTATTTACACATACAAAAAAAAACACCACCTACAAAAACACCCATATACAATCACAAAACAGAAACACACACACACCCGGCAGAGCTAGACATATCGCTTCGCCTTATGATGTTTACTCTCAGGTTTACGAGGTTATATCTGCCATGGTGAGGTGCTGCTGGTGTCGCCTCACAGTACCCTAGGGAGGCGGGGAGAGTTTTGCGCGCGCGCGCGTGCGCGCGCGTGTGTGATATTAACGTGTGTGTGATGACAATGTGTGTGTGTGTGTGTGTGTGTGTGTGTGTGTGTGGTGCGTGTGCGTGTGTGTGTGTCCATATTAATTACTTTTCTCTAACTCGAGTCATTTTTTAAACCATTGCTTACGTTATTTATTATAGTGATTTACATTACTATTACCATTCTCATCCTCTCTCTCAGCATATAATTCACTTAGTTTATTTCATCAGAGACTTTTCTAGTACGTGGGTATCCTAGCTTTACAGTTACGGGAAATGAAGGCAGTAGAGTGCCTCCTTGTGTCTCGAAAATATAAAAAATCTTCACTATACTGTATCCGCGCTGCCCCTAACTAGCTGTCAGGCGCAAGGGACCCATTTCCACTGTCCAAAATATACTGGAATCAATCAAATTAACTATACCAATTAATTAAATATCATAGACTCGTGTTCATAGAGCCTGGATACAATAGTTATATATCCCACTGTTACAATATGACGACTACCCGACTCAACAACTACAGAGGCGGATGTAGGAATTATATCTGGTCAGGTGTAGTAATTAGAGGCAGTTATGGTTATTGTAGGCAGGTATTGTGATTACAGAGGCAGGTATAGTTATTAGACAGGTATACATCACAACTCTTACACATATACTACGACAGACAGCCAAACACCTGACCAACCAAGTCGTATGTTTACAAAGGCAGACAATGATCAACCAGACATTCTCGCCGGGGTGTCGTGAGCCAGGTTTAAGCTTCCCCCCTTCCAGCTTACCTCTCCCCTACCCCACAAACTCCTTCCCCCTCCCAGATTACCTCTCCCCTTCCCCACAGCCTCCTCTTTCCCTCATCCTCTCCTTCCCAAGCAGGTTTTAGCTTCCAGGTGCAACAGTGGACTTGTAGTGTGAGTAACGTTCTTAATGACTATACCTGTTGTGCCCTCTCCGTAGCCTGTAGTTATTAAATTCGTAAACATTCACACACACACACACACACACACACACACACACACACACACACACACACACTACTGTAGCACTGAGAGCCACACTTAATAAGAACTAGTTCACAAAAAAATCTCGTTAAATTAAATGACGGTTCATGACACATTATATTTTGAAGAATAATTAAAAAATATGTATTCGAGAATGTAAGTAAATCCTGTGAGAAAACTGAAGAAAACGTGGTAAAGCAAGAGGATTAAATAATAATAATAATAATAATAATAATAATAATAATAATAATAATAATAATAATAATAATAATAATAATAATAATAATAAAGTACAGTGAAAATAGTAATAAATAACATATATGTATTATGGGTGTTCTTATGTACAGTCTCGTTCAAGATTCTTCGAACACTGCTGGAGACAGCTGGCAACTCAAGGCCGTTTGTTTACTATAGTAAGGAGCAAAAATTATGAATGAATGTAAAAGTGATCGGTGATTGGTTACTTAGTTCCCCATTGCATAATTAATGGTTGGGCTTTGTTGTTTCGTATTATATTATATTATGTACTATAGTAAACAAACTCCTCTCTCTCTCTCTCTCTCTCTCTCTCTCTCTCTCTCTCTCCAGTTTCTTTTCTCTCACCTTTTATTCTCTTCTCACTGTTCGTTCTTTTCTTCCTTATTCCCATTTTTTTTTTCCTTGATCCTTCTGTGCCATTGTCCTCCTGCTTCTCAGAACTAGACAGAATGAGCTTTTATACGTTTATACACACTGGCTTGCACAGACACATAAGTACACACACACACACACACACACACACACACACACACACACACACACACACACGTTTATTACACAGGGTGGATTTTCCGGTTCAGTGTGTGTAATTCAGCCTCTTTACTGAATCGATGGATACAGACATACACTCCCTGACCTTTCAATGACCATGTCTTCTGTATACTTGTACAGTTTATGTATACTGTATTGTATATTTGTACTCTTTATGTATATTGTAAATCTGCACTATTTATGTATTTTGTATAAATGCATTATTTATATACATGCTGAATCAATGTTAACTTGCATGACGATTACACTGAAGAGCTGTGTGTGTATGTATGTATGTATGTATGTATGTATGTATGTATGTATCTAGCGTTATCAGTAGCTCGATGATATAAGACCAGGCTATAACATTATACAACCATAACTCCCCCCCCCTCCCTAACCAACATAGAGCCAGCTGACGCAGTAGAGAATACCTTAATTGCTGTGCTGTTATTTAGCGGAACTCCCCTAGACGTATTAAATAAAATAGTCCAGGAAGTGAGTTTTGTGACGTTAAATTGGGTCAACTTGGGCCATTCATCTCGGGGGAGTTTTCTTTGTAAAGTCTGGCAATGAAACTGATGCAACTTTCTCTCCTTATCTGTGTACCCGTGTAGGCACCATTAAGCTGACTTTTTCTTAGATGGATGGCTCTGAGAAAAAAGTTTGTATGTGAGAAGGGGGAGGGAGGGATGGTTTGTGTGTGTGTGGGGGAGGGAGTGGTGTGTGTGGGGAGTGAATAATGTGGGTGTGTGTGTGGAAATGGTGTGTGTGGGTGGAAGAAGGAGTGAATGTGTGTGGGGGAGTAGTGTGTGTGGGTGGGTGTGTGTGTGTGGGGGGTGGTGTGTGTGGGTGTGTGCAGGGGGGGTGGTGTGTGTGGGTGTGTGTGTGGGAGGGGGTAGTGTGTGTGGAGTGTGGGTGTGGGGGGGGTGGTGTGGGGGGGTGGTGTGTGTGGGTGTGTGTGTGTGGGGGAGGGGGGGTAGTGTGTGTGGGTGTGTGTGTGTGTGGGGGGGGTGGTGTGTGTGTGGATTGTGTGTGTGTGGGGAGGGTAGTGTGTGTGGGTGTGTGTGTGGGTGTGTGTGTGTGTGTGGGAGATGGTGTGTGTGGGTGTGTGTGTGTGGGGAGGGGGGTGGTGTGTGTGGGTGTGTGTGTGTGGGGGGTAGTGTGTGCAGGTGTGGGTGTGTGGGGAGGGTGGTGTGTGTGTGTGTGTGTGTGGAGAGGAGACTGGGTACGGGATGTTTTCTGTACTGAAAAATGACCACCTCCTCCTCCTCCTCCTCCTCCTTCTCCAGTCCTTGCCTCACGCACGACGCAACACATCAAAGGTTGCGTCCCCTCCTTAGATTCCTCACCGCGGGTGTTGCGAAGCCTTTAGCAGTTGTGTTTATCTTATACAAAGAATAATAATAAAAAACAAGAAGTAATTTTACAGTCGATGTGTCAGTATTTGAGTTAACAATTAGCGGCTATTTGCTCGACGGCAGGATGTGTGTTATACATGAAATCAATTATTCATTCAAGTTAACCCTCCCTCCCTACTCTCCCTCCCTCCCTACTCTCTCTCCCTCCCTCCCTACTCTCTCTCTCCCTCTCTCCCTTTCTCTCACTCCTCACTATCTCTCCCTCCTTTCCCCCACAATATCTCTCGCCCTCCCTCCCCTCCCCACCTCTCTCTCGCCCTCCTCCCTTCCCCTGGCTCTCTCTCTCCCTCCTCCCCTCCCCCACACTATCTCTCACCCCCCTCCCTCCCCCACAATATCTCTCACCTCCCTCCCCTCCCCCACAATATCTCCCCCTTCCTCCCCACAATCTCTCACCTCCTCCCCTCCCCCACAATCTCTCACCTCCCTCCCCTCCCCCCACTATCTCTCACCCTCCTCCCTCCCCACAATATCTCCCATTCCTCCCCCACAATCTCTCACCCTCCCTCCTCCCCACTATCTCTCCACGATCCCTCCCTCCCCCACACTATCTCTCCACCTCCCCCCACTATCTCACCATCCCTCCCCACACACCGTCTCTCTCTCCCCTCGAGTCAATTATACTGTTAAGATGCCAATTTGCAGGGGAGTGGAAGACACCGCATTGCAGGAGTGACCACCACCAGATTGAAGTTCTCCCTCCTTCCCTCCATCACCCTCTTCACCTCCCTCCCTCCCACACAGTAACGTTCAACCTGCCTACCTTCTCCCTCACGCATACTCATACACTTCATTTCTTCTTTTTTCCTCCTTTAAATTCCTTTCCTCCTTCCCTTCCTCCAGCGCACTACCCTCTTCCCCTCCTCCTCCCTCCATCACACACACACACCACCTGCACGACACACGAGCCAGCCAGCCACCCCTCTCCTCCAAGCAGCGGTTTTATCGACAGCAAGGTGACAAACTGTGTCCGACCACCAGACGCTCTTACAGGAAGTTTAAAACATTCAACACTGCAGAAAACCTCATTCCCACCTGTCTTTTTATTTTTATTACCACCGTCGTGTAGGTCTTAACGTGAGATGCCCGAGTCTATTATTGAATTTTAGAGCCTTGAAAATGACACCAGGTGGACCAAACGCATCCACAATTACTCCGGTATGTCGAGGTAGGAGCACTTCCGGCACAGATAATCCAGAGACTCGTATGCCGGTGGGGGGGGTCGGGTCCCAGTCGTGCCCTTTAGTTTCATCAGGGTGCATAAAGACACACACACACACACACACACACACACACACACACACACACACACACACCTCCCTAAGATAACAAGGAGACAAACGCAAACAGCCTCAGGTTCAGCACAAATGATAATAGTGGGGTAAATGTGCATGTTGGGGGGGCATGTGGGAACAGGGAACCTAAGTGTTGTTTTGGGAGGAGGGGGTGGGAGGGGTAAGAGGTACGGATAGGAAAAGAGGATTGGAAGGAGAGAGGGGAGAGAGGAGGGAGGGGAAGGAAGGAAGGCAGAGGAGAAGTAGAGAGGGGAGGAAAGAATAAAATAAACAACAATAATGACTGACGAAAACTAAGACAACACAATGAGAAAGATACATGGTGATTCGAACAGCCCCCCCCACTAGGACTGGGGCCCCGATCTTAATGTTTTGATGTGATTGGGGCTTATTAGTACGGGCACAATGGACCATTCACCCGACGATTGTACAAAGTGAACAGGAGGTTAAGGTTGGTCGGAGAGGAAGTACACTTACGGCCCTACTACCCAAAGGTCAGGTGAGAGAGTACCATTTCAATCGTACTCTTCCTTTCTCCATTGTCTTATTATGTTTTCTTTCCTCCGTCGTTCGTTTCACTTTTTAACCCTTACAGTAGAGTCACACGCCACTGCCTTCCATCCTTATCTAGAAAAAATCCTTCAGCATGATACTCCATTCTCTAACCAAGACCTCCCTTATCCTCACAAGACCCTCCACTTATCCTTCATCAAGCCTCCACTTATCCTTCACCAAGACCCTCCTTATCCTTCACCAAGACCCTCCACTTATCCTTCACCAGACCCTCCTTATCCTTCACAAGACCCTCCACTTATCCTTCATCCAAGACCCTCCACTTATCCTTCACCAAGACCCTCCACTTATCCTTCACCAAGACCCTCCACTTATCCTTCACCAAGACCCTCCACTTATCCTTCAACAAGACCCTCCACTTATCCTTCAACAAGACCCTCCACTTCCTGCACATGTTGAAAAGTCCTCCAAAAATGGATCGTTCAATTCTCGAAAAACTTCATTGAACCTGCGGCAAATCCTCTCTCTCTCTCTCTCTCTCTCTCTCTCTCTCTCTCTCTCTCTCTCTCTCTCTCTCTATGACCATGGGATCTTCCCCTTGAAAGTTCACTGTCCTGCCCTGCCCCTTTGTTTTTACCCTACCCTGCCTTGCCCTGCCCTGCCCTTTGTTTTACCCTACCCTGCCTTGCCCTACCCTGCCTTGCCTGTCCTACCCTGCCTTGCCCTGTACTACCCTACCCTTCACCCCAGACATCCACCTTCTCTTCGATTTCTTATCTACTACATTTCCTGTTTTCTTCTTTTCTCCCAATTCTCATCCACTTCCAGTCACAGTAGCCAACGACGTTTACTGTCTGATGATTAAAAGAAGGAAAACTAAACTAACCTAACCTACCATTCACCTTCTTGTAACTAATTACCTTGTACTTATTTAACATTCACTTAGGTATGACTAACTACATGTTATTAGTGAGTATTACCGTAATTACTGCTTACTGGCATTACTCTCTCTCTCTCTCTCTCTCTCTCTCTCTCTCTCTCTCTCTCTCTCTCAACACCAACCTACTCTACATCTTCCAGTCTTTCATCTACAACAGGCGAGTCTTTCTCCTACAGCAGCCAACCATGTAATCTCCTCTCAGTTCTCTTCAGGTAAGGTCTTTAGGAGGTTAAGTCTAGGTGTTCGATGATAGTACGATGCTGTTTTGTTTTCTTTTACGGATGTGTGTGAGTGTTTGTTCATATATCTCCAATAATACTGCATAATTTCTATAAATATTCAAACACTACAAATCATAACCACTTCCATGTATACACTAGTAACTCCTTTCAAAAGTTCAAATTCCACAGTCATTCAAACCGTAATCATCTTTTTTTTTCTTCTGTAAGGACTGCAATAGCTACACCCTACCTGTGTTCGAGAACCTCAACACTTGGATGGATTTAGAGTTGGACTGAGCAGCGAGAGATCTCAGTCACTAGATAATAACTTTTAGCCTTTTTGCGACACGCTGGTATATGATGAGGGGGGTGGTCTTCTGTTTATAGTTCCACCCTAAGCCCCCACCCCAATCCTCACCTCCCTTCCCCACCTCCATACCCCCCACCTCCATACCCTCTTCTCCACCACACCCACCTCCATATCCCTCCCTTTCACCTCCATACCCCCTCCTCCACACCGCCCACATCCTGCCCCCCTCCATATCCATCTTCCTCCATACCCGTCCTCCATACCCCCCCATCCTCCACCCCCCCCCACCTCCATTCCCCCCTCCTCCACACCCCCATCCTGCCCCCACCTCCATATCCATCTCCTCCATACCCCGTCCTCCATCCCGTCCTCCATTCCCCCACCTGCACACCCCGTCCTCCCTTACCCCCATACCCCGTCCTCCTTGCCCGTCCTCCATACCCCCACCTCATACCCCGTCCTCCATACCCGTCCTCCATGCCCCGTCCTCCTATCCCCCCACCTCCATATCCCTTCCTCCATACCCCCTTCCTCCCTTACCCTTCCTCCATACCCCGTCCTCCATACCCCGTCCTCCATACCCCCTTTCCTCAGCCCTTTCCTCCATCCCCTTCCTCCATCCCCCTTCCTCCATACCCCGTCTCCACCCCCTTTCCTCCATACCCCCTTTCCTCCATACCCCCCGTCCTCCATACCCCGTCCTCCATCCCCCCACCTCCATACCCCGTCCTCCATACCCTGTTCTCCTTCCCCGTCCTCCCCCCCATCCTCCACCCCCGTCCTACATCCCCTTCCTCCATACCCCGTCCTCCTTACCCCGTCCTCCATGCCTCTTCCCTCCCTTGCCCGTCCTCCATACCCATCCTCCATACCCCGTCCTCCATATCCCCCACCTCCCTTACCCCCCACATCCACACCCCCCCCTCCATACCCGTCCTCCATCCTCTTCCTCCATACCCCGTCCTCCATCTACCCCCCCTCCCATACCCCCCCCACCTCCATACCCCCGTCCTCCATACCCTGTTCTCCATACCCCGTCCTCCATACCCCATCCTCCCACACCCCGTCCTACATACCCCTTCCTCCACTTACCCTTCCTCCATACCCCGTCCTCCATACCCCGTCCTCCATCCCTCTTCCTCCATACCCCGTCCTCCATACCCCCGTCCTCCATCCCCGTCCTCCATACCCCGTCCTCCATACCCCGTCTCATTACCCCCCACCTTATCCCCCTCCATACCCCCACATCCCTTCACCTCCTTGCCCCGTCCTCCATCCCTCTTCCTCCATGCCCGTCCTCCATCTCTTCCTCCATACCCCGTCCTCCTTACCCCCACCTCCATCCCCGTCTCCATCCCCCGTCCTCCATCCCCGTCTCCTTACCCCCTCCTCCTTACCCCGTCCTCATCCCCTTCCTCCATCCGTCCCTCCATACCCCCCCCACCTCCATACCCATCCTCCATACCCCGTCCTCCATACCCGTCCTCCATCCCCCGTCCTCCATGCCCCGTCCTCCTTCCCCGTCCTCCATACCCCGTCCTCCATCCCCCGTCCTCCATACCCCGTCCTCCACCCCCTTAGACTCCAATATTTACTATTTTTTTTTGTTTCTTTTTTTTTGTCTTCGTCTTCTCTGGAGGCTCAATGTCTAAGGTTACTAAATAAAACGTCAGTTGGTTTGGCTCTTTCTTGGGCTGGTCGACCCATGGCAGCTCTCTTGGCTTTGAATAAAATGTCAAGTGGGTTAAATACACGCCTGAAAATTTCACTGAATAGATTTTTGGAAGAGATGCAAATGAAGTAGACTGTGTGATGACAACAACACAGAGATGTGGTGGGGGGAGGATGGGGATGAAGGGGGGGGGGGGTGTGGGGGGGGGGGGGGGGGGGGGGGGGTTGGGGGGTGGGGGGGGGGGGGGGGGAGGAGGAGATGAGGGAGGAGGAGGAGATGGGAGGGGAGAGGAGAGACTGGAAGGGTTTTAAATGAGGTCGTAAGAATTACAAGTGATGTCAAGGGCAGGTGGAGGGCGCTGAGGGTTGTGAGGGGTGAGTGGGGAAAGTGTGTGTGTGTGTGTGTGTGTGTGTGTGAAGCGGGGTTATGTAAGTCAGGTAGGCCGGCATTGCATAGGACAGGAGGACGTACACAGGTAAACATGGTTTCCTGTAATAAAGTCTCAATTTCACGTCATTATCAGGGGTTGCATTTAGGGTTTAAGGCTGGCACGAAAGTTTGTTTTGGGACACGCTCTCTTAGCCAATTGTTTTCGTAACTGTCTTAGATAATAAGATTTTTTGCCGCTGGATGGGTTATAATATGCTGCAGTAAATTGTCCTCTGGCGTGTATCCTGAAGAATATATGAACAAAACTAAACGTAAAGTGTGTGGCCAAGCAATGCGTAACTA
>NW_024714706.1:0-19922 GCF_018991925.1 Homarus americanus
CCGACACTCCCAGGTCCGCCTTCGACACTCCCAGGTACAATTCCGACACTCCAAGGTAAACCTCCGATACTCCTAGGTACACCTCTGACACTCCCAGGTACACCTCTGATACTCCTAGGTATTCCTCTGACACTCCCTGGTACCCCCCTAACACTCCCAGGTACACCGCTGACACTCCCAGGTACACCGCAGACACTCCCAGGTACACCGCAGATACTCCCAGGTACACCTCAGACACTCCCAGGTGCACCTCTGGGAGTGTCAGGGGTGTAAGGGGGAGTGTCTGAGGTGTACCTGGGAGTGTCAGAGGTGTACCTGGGAGTGTTAGGGGTGTACCAGGGAGTGTCAGAGAAATACCTAGGAGTGTCAGAGGTGTACCTGGGAGTGTGAGAGGTGTACATGGGAGTGTGAGAGGTGTACCTAGGTGTGTATGAGGTGTACCTGGGAGTGTCAGAAGTGTACCTGGGAGTGTCTGAGGTGTACCTGGGAGTGTCTGAGGTGTATTAGGGAGTGACAGAGGAAAACCTAGGAGTGTCAGAGGTGTACCTGGGAGTGTCAGAGGTGTACCTGGGAGTATCGGAGGTGTACCTGGGAGGTTGAGGTGTACCTGGGAGTGGGGCCAGGAGGTGTACCTTGGGAGTGTGAGAGACCTGGGAGTGTCAAAGGTGTATCTGGGGAGTGCTGGGACGTGTACCTGGGAGGTCAGAGGTGTACCTGGAACAAGTCAGTGAGTACCTGGGAGGCCAGAGGTGCACCTGGGAGGTCAGAGTTGTACCTGGGAGGCCAGAGGTGTACCAGGGAGTGTCAGAGGAATACCTGGGAGTGTCAGTGGTGTACCTGGGAGTGTCAGAGGTGTACCTAGGCGTATCGGAGGTTTACCTGGGAGTGTCGGAGTTGTACCTGGGAGTCTCAGAGGTGTACCTGGGAGCGTGAGAAGTGTACCTGGGAGTATCGGAGGTGTACCAGGGAGTGTCGGAGGTGTACCTCGGAGTGTCAAAGGTGTACTTCGGAGTGTCAGAGGTGTACTTGGGAGTGTCAGCGGTGTACCTGGGAGTGTCAGAGAAGTACCTGGGAGTGTCATAGGAGTACCTGGGAGTGTCAGAGGTGTACCTGGGAGTGTGAGAGGTGTACCTAGGTGTGTATGAGGTGTACCTGGGAGTGTCAGAAGTGCACCTGGGAGTGTCTGAGGTGTACCTGGGAGTGTCTGAGGTGTATTAGGGAGTGACAGAGGAGAACCTAGGAGTGTCAGTGGTGTACCTGGGAGTGTCAGAGGTGTACCTTGGAGTATCGGAGGTGTACCTGGGAGTGTCAGAGGTGTACCTGGGAGTGTCAGAGGTGTACCTGGGAGTGTGAGAGATGTACCTGGGAGTGTCAGAGGTGTATCTGGGAGTGTTGGACGTGTACCTGGGAGTGTCAAAGGTGTACCAGAGAATGTCAGTGGAGTACCTGGGAGTGTCAAAGGTGTACCTGGGATTGTCAGAGGTGTACCTGGGAGTGTCAGAGGTGTCCCTGGGAGTGTCAGAGGTGTACCTGGGAGTGTCAGAGGTGTACCTGGGGGAGTGTCTGGGGGTTTACCTGGGGTGTCTGAGGCACCTGGGGATTGCCGAGGTGTTCCTGGGAGTGTCAGGAGGTGCACCTGGGAGGCTCAGAGGTGTACCTGGGAGTGTCGGAGGTCTGACATGGAGTGTCAGAGGTGTACCTGGCAGTGTCAGCGGTGTACCTTGGAGTGTCAGAGGTGTACCTGCGAATTTCAGAGGTGTACCTGGGAGTTTCTGAGGTGTACCTGGGAGTGTCTGAGGTGAACCCGGGAGTGTCAGAGAAGTACCAGGGAGTGTCACAGGAGAACCTGGGAGTGTGAGAGGTGTACCTGAGAGTGTGAGAGGTGTACCTAGGAGTGTCTGAGGTGTACCTGGGAGTGAAAGAGTTGTACCTGGGAGTGTCTGAGGTGTTCCTGGGAGTGTCTGACGTGTACCTGGGAGTGTCATAGGTGTACCAGGGAGTGTCAGAGGAATACCTAGGAGTGTCAGAGGTGTACCTAGGAGTTTCAGAGGTGTACCTAGGAGTATCGGAGGTTTACCTGGGAATGTTGGATTTGTACCTGGGAGTGTCAGAGGTGTACTTTGGAGTATCGGAGGTGTCCCTGGGAGTATACCAAACCTAAAACTGAGTGTTTTTCGTGAAAAGAAGTAAAACTAACTAAAATTCACTTAACCTAACCTAACCTAACCTAGCCTAACCTAACCTAACCTAACCTAACCCAACCTAACCTAACCTAACCTCACCTAACCTAACCTAACCAAAACTAACCTATCATAACCTAGCCTAACCTCTAACACTGAAAATCAGTGTTTTGAAAAGAAATTAAGCGTTTTCCGTGAAAAGAAGATAAAAATAAGTAAAATTCATTGGTTTTTATCTAAAACTGAGTGTTTTTCGTGAAAATAAGTAAAACTAACTAAAATTCACCTAACCTAACCTAACCTCACCTAACCTAAACTAACCTAACCTAACCTAACCCAACCTAACCCAACCCAACCCAACCCAACCCAACCTAACCTAAGCTAACCTAACCTAACCCAACCTAACGTAACCGAACCTAACCTAACCTAACCTAACCTAACCTAACCTAACCTAACCCAACCTAACCTAACCCAACACAACCCAACCCAACCCAACCCAACCTAACCTAACCTAACCTAACCTAACCTAACCTAACCCAACCAAACCTAACCTAACCTAACCTAACCTATCCTAACCTAACCTAACCTAACCTAACCTCTAACACTGAATATCAGTGTTTTGAAAAGAAATTAAGCGTTTTCCGTGAAAAGAAGATAAAAATAAGTAAAATACATTGGTTTTCATCTAAAACTGAGTTTTTTTCGTGAAAAATTGTAAAACTAACTAAAATGCACCTAACCTAACCTAACTTAACCTAACCCAACCTAACCCAACCCATCCCAACCCAACCCAACCTATCCTAACCTCACCTAACCTATCCTAACCTAACCTAACCTAACCTAACCTAACCTAACCTAACCTAATCGTGAAAAGAAGTAAAACTAACTTCAAAACAGAGTTCTTCAAAAGAAAACACGGCACATGTTTGAAAATATGTACAACTAACTAAAAAAGTGTTTTTGTAAGGAAATTCAACGATTTCCGTGAGTGTTCTTCGTGAAAAGAAGTAAAACTAACTAAAATTCACTTAACCTAACCTAACCTAACCTAACCTAACCCAACCCAACCTAACCTAACCTAACCTAACCTAACCTAACCTAACCTAACCTGACCTAACCTAACCTAACCTAACCTAACCTAACCTAACCTAGCCTAACCTAACCTAACCTAACCTAACCTAACCTAACCTAACCTAACCTAACCTAACCTAACCTAACCTAACCTAACCTAACCTAACCTAACCTAACCTAACCTAACCTAACCTAACCTAACCTAGGTTAGGTTAGGTTAGGTGAATTTTAGTTAGTTTTACTTCTTTTCACGAAAAACACTCAGTTTCAGATAAAAACCAATGTATTTTACTTATTTTTCTTCTTTTCACGGAAAACTCTTAATTTTTTTTCAGAACAATGATTTTCAGTGTTAGAGTTTAGGTTAGGTTAGGTTAGGTTAGGTTAGGTTAGGTTAGGTTAGGTTTGGTACACTCCCAGGTACACCTCTGATACTCCTAGGTACACCTCCGATACTCCCAAGTACACCTCTGACACTCCCAAGTACTCTTCTGACACTCCCTGGTTCACCTCTGAAACTCCCAGGTACTTCTCTGACACTCCATGGTACACCTCCGATATTCCCAGGTACACCTCCGATATGCCCAGGTACACCTCCGATACTCCCAGGTACACCTTTGAGACTCCCAGGTACTCAACTGACACTCCCTGGCACACCCCTTGACACTCCCTGGTACACCTCCGATATTCCCAGGTACACCTCTGACACTCCCAGGTACAACTCTGACACTCCTATGTATTCCTCTGACACTCCCTGGTACACATCTGCCACTCCCATGTACACCTCAGACACTCCCCCTTACACCTCTGACTCTCCCAGGTACACCTCTTTTACTCCCTGGTTCTCCCCTGACACTCCCAGGCACACCTCAGATACTCCCAGGTACACCTCAGACACTCCCAGGTACACTTCTGATACTCCCAGGTACACCTCATACACACCTAGGTACACCTCTCACACTCCCAGGTACACCTCTCACACTCCCAGGTACTCCTGTGACACTCCCTGGTACTTCTCTGACTCTCCCAGGTACAACTCTGACACTCGCAGGTACACCTTTGACACTCCCAGGTACTCCACTGACATTCCCTGGTACACCTCTGACACTCCCAGGTACACCGCTGACACTGCCAGGTACACCTCCGACACTCCCAGGTACACCTCCGGTACACCTCCGACACTCCCAGGTACACCTCTGACACTCCCAGGTACACCTCTGACACTCCCAAGTACTCCACTGACATTCCATGGTACACCTCTGACACTGCCAGGTACACCTCTGACAATCCCAGGTACTCCTGTGACACTCCCAGGTACACCTCCGACACTCCCAGTGTAATGATTGTTTGTCAGACCAAAGCTTACAGCCTAGAATTATGTAACAGCAAGCACTACAGACCTCGTGGCACCACCACATCCCGGATTGACACACCTCAGGTCGACCCTAGGGACTTGACCTCGTCCGCTAATGACTTGAGTTAGCCGGGTGACCTACAACCGCACCTAGCCAAGACACCTGGCCAGGACCACACCTGCACACAACTATCCAAATCAAACCAGTTCAGTGTTAATTGTTAGAGGTCAAAAGCCGGCTGGGCCGACCCCATATAAAGGCCCTACAGTCCCGTCCACGGGCATTCCTATTCCATTACGATTATTATTCTGATCCTGGTCATACTGATTCTCATTCTGGTTGCTGTCATCTCTCTCCCGTTCGGGTCGTCACTCGGTTCACTAAGCAGAGTCACGCACGTCCCCTCCCCAGGTCGGGAGGGAGACCTCCCGACCAGACCACAGCATCACCAGCTAAGCAGATTCTCCCATAGGAGGCAGCCCAGCCAGCACCCACTGGGCCTACGTCAGGGTACACGTGAGTCTTGTCAGAACGTCCTAGGGTGAGTTACCTACTGTGGGAAGTGTATTCATTCAGGTGTGTCCGAGAGTCAGTGTCAAGTAACGTAAAGCATAATGTGTTAGTACCCCGATATAATAGTGATATTAATGTGTCCATGTCCTTGAGTGAATTAATAAATAGTGGTATCGAAGAGGTGTTTAACAAGTTGTCCCTTTAAGAAGTGATATATGTGTATTGACATACGAGTTAAGATAAGCGTAGTGACGCTGTGCAAATAACATCCAGGCCACGCTACCAAGTTTCCTATCTTTACATTCCTACTCTCTATACTTCCTACCTATGTATGTAATTCTCTTCTTGTGAGATTTGTCACATTATATTGGTGGTAGCGAACTATGAAGTTAACCCACGCCCGCCTCGCCCCTTGTTATTGGTAACAGTGTACTTAACGTAAACCCATGCCCTCCCCCGTTAGCCATAACACCTGGCTCGTTAGTTCAAAAGTGCGTAATAAGTAATTCCTGTGTCGTAGCGTAGTAGCGTGAAAAGTGTCCTAGTGTGTCACCGTTACAGCTCGAGTAAATGTCTCTTGTGGTGGTATGCGCGAATTTTTAATAGAAATATGTTCAGTGCTTAACGTAATTTCTCAGTGTCACCCGCTATCTGTGGCATTCTCAGTAGCCCAAGTGCAGTTTGATTGTTGGTCAGTGTTAAATGTAGCCATTGTGTTTCAGTGATGAAAGCGGTGTCTGTACTAACTGTTATAACTTAACATGTCTTTTAACCTACATCCTCCTCCCTGTCCTAATCCTTACCTCACTCTCCTTACCCTTCCTCCCATCCCTGCCCCGCCCTGCCCCGCCCCTCCGTTCCGTGCCCCTCCCCGCCCCGCGAAGCCTCGGCCTGGCCCGATCAACCACGCCTCGGCCCCTCCCCACCTCACCCGCAACGCACCAGCCTGGCTGGGCCTGGCCAGCCTCGCCTCGCCCCGCGCCGCCCTGCCTCGCCCCACCCCGCTCGGGTGACCTCACGTCCTTCTGACCTGCCCCGCCTCGCTTGACCACACTAATCCCCCGTCTTTTGTCCCGTAAGCTGTGTGTTGTTGATGATGGTTAATATAAAGTAATATTGCGATGAATGCAGAGCTTCACTCAGTGTATTTTTATGCTATTATGATTTGTGATGTACTCTTTGATGCGCAGTGATAAATGATATTCAGTGTAGTGCGCAGAGCTTCACTCCCCGACCCAGCCTGATGAGAACATTGTCGTGACGGAAATGATAGTTGCCAAACATTGACGTAACGTATAAAGTGAACATTTTTTTTTGCGAATGCACTTCCAACTGATCCATCATCCCTTTAGGATTGTTTCTCTGTCAAATGTCACTCACAGTACCACCCATGGCCAGCCGGACGTCAACCACAGTACATACGAGCAGAGAAGAACCAGCATGATGAAAGCAGCGTGATGAATGCAGCGTGATGAAGGCAGCACGAAACCCACCACACACCACGTCACTTCTTTCAAGTCCTCCCTTGGTATAGGATTAAGAAGATTTTATATTTTTCTACTTTAGGAAGTAAGGAGTGTGGAATGGATCGCCACACAACGAACCCTGGTGAGCCCAGCCAGGGAGGGATTCACCACTGTGGAAGGTGTAAGACAGGACGGTCTTTGGTCTCGCCGACACTCACGTACGGAGGGCGAGGCCTGGTCCGCGGAACCTGCCTTACGAGTCATCTAAGGAGACGACAGCCCAAACAGTGGACCGGCTTTCATCCCGGCCGGAGAGGGCCGACTGCAGATGAACAGAAAATCGTCTGGAATATGTTGAAAATGATGATGTTGCAGAGAAGAAATACAGATGAAGCAGAAAAATTCATCTGGAATATGAAAATGAAGATGTATAAAGAAATACAGATGGAGCAGAAAAATTCATCTGGAATATGAAAATGAAGATGTATAAAGAAATACAGATGGAGCAGAAAAATTCATCTGGAATATGAAAATGAAGATGTATAAAGAAATACAGATGGAGCAGAAAAATTCATCTGGAATATGAAAATGAAGATGTATAAAGAAACGCAGATGAGCAGAAAAATTCGTCTGGAATATGAAAATGATGATGTACTAAGAAAAAAGGAAGATGGAACAGAAAATTCATCTAGAAGACGTTGAAAATGAGGCTCTAAACGTAGAGGAAGAACGCAGATGGGACAGAAAACTCGTCTGGAATAGTATAGAAACCAGGAGGAAGTGAGAAGAAGTCAGAAGGTGTGGAGAAACGACCTACAAGGTGCGGTATGTGAAGAAAGAAGACAGAAGATGTGCACTCGCTTTGTCATCCACTGTAAACATCCACTGTCTGGCATAGAAGCTTTGATCTTGGCGGGAGGTATAGTGAGCTTTGTCAGATCAAACTAGCGCCAGTAGAAAAACATACACCTATGAGATTGTTGTTTGTGAATGTGAGACTATGTTATCGCCCCAGGGATTATCTCTGCTACCACACGTGATGTTGATGTCTATATGTGACATCAGTCTCTGTGGTGAAGCTTTGGTCTTGGCGGGAGGTGTAATGATTGTTTGTCAGACCAAAGCTTACAGCCTAGAATTATGTAACAGCAAGCACTACAGACCTCGTGGCACCACCACATCCCGGATTGACACACCTCAGGTCGACCCTAGGGACTTGACCTCGTCCGCTAATGACTTGAGTTAGCCGGGTGACCTACAAACCGCACCTAACCAAGACACCTGGGCAGGACGGCACCTGCACACAGCCGCCCAGACCTGACACTAGGGAACCAGAATTCTCACCACCACTCGATCAGCTCTACCCGGCGTCATGACCTTAGTAATTCAAGGACCCGCTAATTAGCCAGCACTCCTGTTGACCCGACAACCCGGTCAAGACACACCCAGTTCAGTAGGAGAGGTCACCCCCCGGCTCGACTAATATATAGGGGCTGGAGCTCCTCTCACGAGAGAGAGTGTCTGTAACCAGGAAGGGCCAGCTACCAGGTCCCCGAGTCCCGCTCGAGAGAAGACCGCCATTAAGTGTGACGAAGTCTCAGCCCGGGTCCATCGACAAAGTGCTGTCAACTCCACGTGTAACAGTAAGTGCTGGCTGTGTAGACTGTAGAAGTGCAGTGATCCCGAAACTCCCCAACGATCGACTTAGTGAAGTGCCCATTCTAATTGTGAGGTTAGGTTATACCAGAATACCATAGTCTATCATAAATTGTGTACGAACCCCCCTATTAATCCCCCCTATTGAACTAGGAAAATAAAGCTGTAACACGCATTGGTGTTTTATATACTACACTTGTACTGTGCCTGTGTTAATATACAGTGTTGACATCACACCCTCGAGACGCGCTACCATTTCCTCTCGCTATAATACTCTACTACTATAAACTCCTAACTTACCTCTTCATGTGAGATTTTGTCTCATTACACCACGTACACTTCTCACACTCCCAGGTACACCTCTGACACTCCCAGGTACATCTCTGACACTCCCAGGTACACCTCTGACACTGCCAGGTACACCTCTGACAATCCCAGGTACTCCTGTGTCACTCCCAGGTACACCTCCGACACTCCCAGGTACACCTCTGACACTCCCAGGTACACCTGACTCCCAGGTACACCTCCACCCCACCTCTGGGTACACTCCCAGGTACACCTCCGACACTCCCAGGTACACCTTCCAGGTACACCTTCGATATTCCCAGGTACACCTCCGATATTCCAAGGTACACCTCCGATACTCCCAGGTACACCTTTGAGACTCCCAGGTACTTCACTGACACTCCCTGGTATTCCTCTGACATTCCCAGGTACACCTCTGACACTCCCAGGAACACCTCTGATATTCCCAGGTACACCTCTGACACTCCCAGGTCCGCCTCCGACACTCCCAGGTACAACTCCGACACTCCCAGGTAAACCTCCGATACTCCTAGGTACACCTCTGACACTCCCAGGTACACCTCTGACACTCCTAGGTATTCCTCTGACACTCCCTGGTACACCACTGACACTCCCAGGTACACCTCAAACACTCCCCGGTACACCTCAGACACTCCCAGGTACACCTCTTTCACTCCCTGGTTCTCCCCTAACACTCCCAGGTACACCTGAGACACTCCCAGGTACACCTCAGATACTCCCAGGTACACCTATGACACTCCCTGGTACACCTCAGCCACTTCTAGGTACACCTCTCACACTCGCATATACACCTCAGACACTCCCAGGTACTCCTCAGACACTCCCAGGTACACCTAAGACACTCCCAGGCACACCTCTGACACTCCCAGGTACACCGCTGACACTGCCAGGTACACCACTGACACTCCATGTACACCGTCGACACTCCGAGGTACACCTCTGACACTCCCATGTACTCCACTGACACTCCCTGGTACACACCCCTGACACTCCCAGGTACACCTCAGACACTCCCAGGTACACCTCAGACACTCCTAGGTACACCTCTCACACTATTAGGTACACCTCTCACACTCCCAGGTTCTCCTGTGACACTCCCTGGTAATTCTCTGACACTCCCTGGTACACCTCAGACACTTCTAGGTACACCTCTCACACTCGCAGGTACACCTCAGACACTACGAGGTACTCCTCAGACACTCCCAGGTACACCTCAGACACTCCCAGATACACCTCTGACACTCCTAGGTACACCTAAGACACTCCCAGGTACACCTCCGACACTCCCAGGTACACCTCTGACACTCCCAGGTACTCCACTGACACTCCTAGGTACTGCTCTGTCACTCCCTGATACACCTCTAACACTCCCCGGTACACCGGTGACACTCCCAGGTACACCGCTGACACTGGCAGGTACACTTCAAACACTGCCAGGTACACCTCCGACACTCCCAGGTACACCTCAGACACTCGCTGGTACACCCATGACACTCCCAGGTACACCTCTAACACTCCCAGGTACACCTCTGCCACTTCCAGGTACACCTCAGACACTCCCAGGTACACCCCAGACATTCCCAGGTACACCCCAGACACTCCCAGGTACACTTCTCACACTCGCAGGTACACCTCTGACAATCCCAGGTACACCTCTGACACTCGCAGGTACACCTCTGGAACTCGGAGGTACACCCCTGACACTCCCAGGTACACCTCTGACACTCCCAGGTACACCTTTGACACTCCCAGGTACACCTCAGACACTCCCAGGTACACTCCAGACACTCGAAGGTACACTTCTCACACTCCCAGGTACACCTACGACACTCCCAGGTACACCTGACACTCCCTGGTACTACTAAGTACACCTCTGGGAGTGTCAGAGGTGTCCTTAGTAGTATCGGAGGTTTACCTGGGAGTGTCGGAGTTGTACCTGGGAGTGTCGGAGGTGTACCTGGGAGCGTGAGAAGTGTACCTGGGAGTGTCGGAGTTGTACCTGGGAGTGTCGGAGGTGTACCTGGGAACGTGAGAAGTGTACCTGGGAGTGTCGGAGGTGTGCCTGGAAGTGTCGGAGGTGTACCTGGGAGTGTCAGAGGTGTACTTGGGAGTGTCAGAGGTGTACCCCGGAGTGTCAGCGGTGTACCTGGGAGTGTCTGAGGTGTACCTGGGAGTGTCAGAGAAGTACCAGGGAGTGTCACAGGAGAACCTGGGAGTGTGAGAGGTGTACCTGAGAGTGTGAGAGGTGTACCTAGGAGTGTCTGAGGTGTACCTGGGAGTGTCAGAGATGTACCTCGGAGTTCCAGAGGTGTATCTGGGAGTGTTGGACGTGTACCTAGGAGTGTCAGAGGTGTACCTGGGAGTGTCAAGGTGTACCTGGGAGTGTCAGAGGTGTACCTGGGAGGCCAGAGGTGTACCTGCGAGTGTGAGAAGTGTACCTGGGAGTGTCTGGGCACCTGGGAGTGTCTGGGTGTACCTGGAGTGTATGAGGTGTACCTGAAGTGTCAGAGGTACCTGGCAGTGTTAGAGGTGTACCTGGAGTGTCTGGGGTACCTGGGAGTGTCAGAGGAATACCTAGGAGTGTCAGAGGTGTACCTGGGAGTGTCAGAGGTGTACTTAGGCGTATCGGAGGTTTACCTGGGAGTGTCGGAGTTGTACCTGGGAGTGTCGGAGGTGTACCTGGGAGTGTCAGTGGTGTACCTGGGAGTGTCAGAGGTGTACCTAGGCGTATCGGAGGTTTACCTGAGAGTGTCGGAGTTGTACCTGGGAGTGTCAGAGGTGTACCTGGGAGCGTGAGAAGTGTACCTGGGAGTATCGGAGGTGTACCAGGGAGTGTCGGAGGTGTACCTGGGAGTGTCAAAGGTGTACTTGGGAGTGTTAGAGGTGTACTTGGGAGTGTCAGCGGTGTATGGGGAGTGTCTGAGGTGTACCTGGGAGTGTCAGAGAAGTACCTGGGAGTGTCACAGGAGTACCTGGGAGTGTGAGAGGTGTACCTGGGAGTGTGAGAGGTGTACCTAGGTGTGTATGAGGTGTACCTGGGAGTGTCAGAAGTGTACCTGGGAGTGTCTGAGGTGTATTAGGGAGTGACAGAGGAGAACCTAGGAGTGTCAGAGGTGTACCTGGGAGTGTCAAAGGTGCACCTGGGAGTATCGGAGGTGTACCTGGGAGGTCAGGAGGTACCTGGGAGGCTGGAGGTGTGGGCCTGAGAGTGTCAGAGACACCTGAGGTGTCAGAGGTGTATCTGGGAGCAAGGATTATGTACCTGGGAGGCCAGAGGTGTACCCAGGGAGGCCCAGTGAGTACCTGGGAGTGTCCGGAGGTACCTGGGAGGCCAGAGGTGTACCTGGGAGGCCGAGGTACCAGGGAGGTCAGGAGGAATACCTGGGAGGTCAGTGGTGTACCTGGGAGTGTCAGAGGTTTACCTAGGCGTATCGGAGGTTTACCTGGGAGTGTCGGAGTTGTACCTGGGAGTGTCAGAGGTGTACCTGGGAGCGTGAGAAGTGTACCTGGGAGTATCGGAGGTGTACCAGGGTGTGTCGGAGGTGTACCTGGGAGTGTCAAAGGTGTACTTGGGAGTGTCAGAGGTGTACTTGGGAGTGTCACAAGAGTACCTGGGAGTGTGAGAGGTGTACCTGGGAGTGTGAGAGGTGTACCTAGGTGTGTATGAGGTGTACCTGGGAGTGTCAGAAGTGTACCTGGGAGTGTCTGAGGTGTACCTGGGTATGTCTGAGGTGTATTAGGGAGTGACAGAGGAGAACCTAGGAGTGTCAGAGGTGTACCTAGGAGTGTCAGAGGTGTACCTGGGAGTATCGGAGGTGTACCTGGGAGTGTCAGAGGTGTACCTGGGAGTGTCAGAGATGTACCTGGGAGGTCAGAGATGCATCTGGGAGTGTCAGGAGGTGTAATCTGGGGAGTGTTGGACGTGCACCTGGGAGTGTCAGAGGTACCACGGAATGCTCAGTGGAGCACCTTGGGAGTGTCAGGAGGTGTACCTGGGAGGTCAGGAGGTGTACCTGGGAGGCCGAGTACCTGGGAGTATCAGCGGGCACTGGGAGTGTCGGAGGTGTACTCCAGTGAGTGTGAGAAGGTACCTGGGAGGTCTGGGTGTACCTGGGAGGTTCAGTTTACCTGGGAGTGTCTGAGGTGTACCTGGGAGTGTCAGAGGTGTACCTGGGAATGTCAAGGGTGTACCTGGGAGTGTCAGGGGTGTACCAGGGAGTGTCAGTGGAGTACCTGGGAGTGTCAGAGGTGTACCTGGGAGTGTCGGAGGTGTACATGGAGTGTCAGAGGTGTACCTGGCAGTGTCAGCGGTGTGCCTTGGAGTGTCAGAGGTGTTCCTGGGAATGTCAGAGGTGTTCCTGGGAGTGTCTGAGGTGTACCTGGGAGTGTCTGAGGTGAACCCGGGAGTGTCAGAGAAGTACCAGGGAGTGTCACAGGAGAACCTGGGAGTGTGAGAGGTGTACCTGAGAGTGTGAGAGGTGTACCTAGGAGTGTCTGAGGTGTACCTGGGAGTGTCAGAGGTGTACCTGGGAGTGTCTGAGGTGTTCCTGGGAGTGTCTGAGGTGTACCTGGGAGAGTCAGGGGAGAACCAGGGAGTGTCAGGGGAATACCTAGGAGTGTCAGAGGTGTACCTCGGAGTTTCAGAGGTGTACCTAGGAGTATTGGAGGTTTACCTGGGAATGTTGGAGTTGTACCTGGGAGTGTCAGAGGTGTACTTTGGAGTATCGGAGGTGTACCTGGGAGTGTACCAAACCTAAAACTGAGTATTTTTCGTGAAAAGAAGTAAAACTAACTAAAATTCACTTAACCTAACCTAACCTAACCTAGCCTAACCTAACCTAACCTAACCCCAACCTAACCTAACCTAACCTAACCTAACCTAACCTAACCTAACCAAACCTAACCTAACCTAACCTAACCTAACTAACACTGAAAATCAGTGAAAAGAAGATAAAAATAAGTAAAATACATTGGTTTTTATCTAAAACTGAGTGTTTTTCGTGAAAATAAGTAAAACTAACTAAAATTCACCTAACCTAACCTAACCTCACCTAACCTAAACTAACCTAACCTAACCTAACCCAACCTAACCCAACACAACCCAACCCAACCCAACCTAACCTAAGCTAACCTAACCTAACCCAACCTAACGTAACCGAACCTAACCTAACCTAACCTAACCTAACCTAACCTAACCCAACCTAACCTAACCCAACACAACCCAACCCAACCCAACCCAACCTAACCTAACCTAACCTAACCTAACCTAACCTAACCCAACCAAACCTAACCTAACCTAACCTAACCTTACCTAACCTAACCTAACCTAACCTAACCTAACCTAACCTAACCTCTAACACTGAATATCAGTGTTTTGAAAAGAAATTAAGCGTTTTCCGTGAAAAGAAGATAAAAATAAGTAAAATACATTGGTTTTCATCTAAAACTGAGTTTTTTTCGTGAAAAATAGTAAAACTAACTAAAATGCACCTAACCTAACCTAACTTAACCTAACCCAACCTAACCCAACCCATCCCAACCCAACCCAACCCAACCTATCCTAACCTAACCTAACCTATCCTAACCTAACCTAACCTAACCTAACCTAACCTAACCTAACCTAACCTAACCTAACCTAACCTAACCTAACCTAACCTAACCTAAGTTAGGTTAGGTTAGGTGAATTTTAGTTAGTTTTACTTCTTTTCACGAAAAACATTCAGTTTTAGATAAAAACCAATGTATTTTAGTTAGTCCTACCCTTTTCACGGAAAACGCTAAATTTTTTTTATAACACTGGTTTTTAGTTTTAGTCAGTTTTACTTCTTTTCACGGAAAACGACCACTTTCTTCTGAAAACACTGTTTTTTAATCAGTTGTACTTCTTTTAAAAGATAAGCCCTGTTTTCTGTTTAAAACGTAGTTTTAAAGTTAGTTTTACTTCTTTTCACAAAAAAAACTTCTAGATGAAAAACAGTGTATCTTAGTTAGTTTTACTTCATTCACGGAAAACTTACGTTTAATTGAAACACAGTGTATTTCTGTTAGGTTTACTTGTTTTTACGGGGAAGTAGATTTTCCAATTTTCAGGGAAATATTACCTAATTTTGCGAAGTACATTATCATAGAAAACGGGAAATTTGTATCATAAAAAATGAGAAATATCTAGTTTCCGGGAAAGTTGGTTATCTACTTTCCCGAAAAGCAGATAGATTTTCTACTTTTCGGGAAAGTAGATTATCGACTTTTCGGGGGAGTAGATTTTCGAATTTTGGGGGAAATATTACCTAATTTTGCGAAGTAGATTGTCATAGAAAACGGGAAATTTGTATCATAAAAAATGGGAAATATCTACTTTCCGGGAAAGTTGGTTATCTACTTTTCCGAAAAGTAGATACATTTTGTACTTTTCGGGAAAGTAGATTATCGACTTTTCGGGGAAGTAGATTTTCGAATTTTGGAGGAAATATTACCTAATTTTGCGAAGTAGATTATCATAGAAAACGGGAAATTTGTATCATAAAAAATGAGAAATATCTAGTTTCCGGGAAAGTTGGTTATCTACTTTCCCGAAAAGCAGATAGATTTTCTACTTTTCGGGAAAGTAGATTATCGACTTTTCGGGGGAGTAGATTTTCGAATTTTGGGGGAAATATTACCTAATTTTGCGAAGTAGATTGTCATAGAAAACGGGAAATTTGTATCATAAAAAATGGGAAATATCTACTTTCCGGGAAAGTTGGTTATCTACTTTCCCGAAAAGTAGATCGATTTTCTACTTTTCGGGAAAGTAGATTATCGACTTTTCGGGGGAGTAGATTTTCGTATTTTGGGGAAAATATTACCTAATTTTGCGAAGTAGATTGTCATAGAAAACGGGAAATTTGTATCATAAAAAATAGGAAATATCTACTTTCCGGGAAAGTTGGTTACCTACTTTCCCGAAAAGTAGATAGATTTTCTACTTTTCGGAAAAGTAGATTATCGACTTTTCGGGGGAGTAGATTTTCGAATTTTGGGGGAAATATTACCTAATTTTGCGAAGTAGATTGTCATAGAAAACGGGAAATTTGTATCATAAAAAATGGGAAATATCTACTTTCCGGGAAAGTTGGTTATCTACTTTTCCGAAAAGTAGATACATTTTGTACTTTTCGGGAAAGTAGATTATCGACTTTTCGGGGAAGTAGATTTTCGAATTTTGGAGGAAATATTACCTAATTTTGCAAAGTAGATTATCATAGAAAACGGGAAATTTTTATCATAAAAAATGAGAAATATCTAGTTTCCGGGAAAGTTGGTTATCTACTTTCCCGAAAAGTATATAGATTTTCTACTTATCAGGGAAGTAGATTTTCGAATTTTGGGGGAAATATTACCTAATTTTGCGAAGTAGATTATCATAGAAAACGGGAAATTTGTGTCATAAAAAATAGGAAATATCTACTTTCCGGGAAAGTTGCTTATCTACTTTCTCGAAAAGTGGATAGATTTTCTACTTTTCGGGAACCTAAGCTAACCTAACCCACTCTAACCCAACCCAACCCAACCTACCCCAACCCAACCCAACCTAACCTAAGATAACCTAACCTAGGTTAGGTTAGGTTAGGTTAGGTTGGGTTGGGTTAGGTTGGGTTAGGTTAGGTTAGGTTAGGTTAGGTTAGGTTAGGTTAGGTTAGGTTGGGTTAGGTTAGGTTAGGTTAGGTTAGGTTAGGTTAGGTTAGGTTAGGTTAGGTTAGGTTAGGTTAGGTTAGGTTAGGTTAGGTTAGGTTAGGTTAGGTTAGGTTAGGTTAGGTTAGGTTAGGTTAGTTTAGGTTAGGTTAGGTTAGGTTAGGTTAGGTTGGGTTAGGTTAGGTTAGGTTAGGTTAGGTTAAGTGAATTTTAGTTACTTTTACTTCCTTTAACGAAAAACCTCACGGAAAGCGTTGAATTTCCTTACAAAAACACTGTTTTTTAGTTATTTGTACATATTTTCGAACATGTGCCGTGTTTTCTGTTGAAGAAGTCTGTTTTGAAGTTAGTTTTACTTCTTTTCACGCTTAGGTTAGGTTAGGTTAGGTTAGGTTAGGTTAGGTTAGGTTGGGTTGGGTTGGGTTGGGTTGTGTTGGGTTAGGTTAGGTTGGGTTAGGTTAGGTTCGGTTACGTTAGGTTGGGTTACGTTAGGTTAGCTTAGGTTAGGTTGGGTTGGGTTGGGTTGGGTTGAGTTAGGTTGGGTTAGGTTAGGGTAGGTTAGTTTCGGTTAGGTGAGGTTAGGTTAGGTTAGGTGAATTTTAGTTAGTTTTACTTATTTTCACGAAAAACACTCAGTTTTAGATAAAAACCAATGTATTTTACTTATTTTTATCTTCTTTTCACGGAAAACGCTTAATTTATTTTCAAAACACTGATTTTCAGTGTTAGAGGTTAGGTTAGGTTAGGTTAGGTTAGGCTAGGTTAGGTTAGGTTAGGGTTAGGTTAGTTTGCTAGGGTTAGGGTTGGGGTTGGGTTGCTGGGTTGTTGCTGTTAGGGGTTAGTTTAGGTTAGTTAGGTTAGGTTAGGTTAGGCTAGGTTAGGTTTGGTTAGGGTTGGGTTGATAAGTTGGGTTACAGCGGTTAGGTTGAAGGGGTTAGGTTAGGTTAGGTTAGTTAGGATAGGTTAGGTTTAGTTAGGTTAGTTTAGGTTAGGGTTAGGTTGGGTTGGGTTGGGTTAGGTTGCTGAAGAAGTTAGGTTAGGTTAGATAGGTTAGTTTAGTTATGTTAGGTTAGGTGAATTTTAGTTGGGTTTACTTTTCACGAAAAACACTAGTTTCCAGACAAAACCAATGTATTTTTACTTTATTTTTATCTTTCTTTTCACGGAAAAACACTTAATTTATTTTTCAAACACTGATTTTCAGTGTTAGAGGTTAGGTTAGGTTAGGTTAGGTTAGGTTAGGTAAAGTTAGGTTAGGTTAGAAGAAGTAGTAAGGTTAGGTTAGGTTAGGTTAGGTTTGGTACACTCCCAGGCACACTCTCTGACACTCCCCAGGTCTGCCTCTGACACTCCCAGGTACAACCTGACACACTCCTAAGGTAAACCTCCAATACCTAGGGTACACCTTCTGACACTCCCAGGTACAATTCCTCTGGACACTCCTAGAGTATTCCTCTGACACCCCTAGCACCTCTGACACTCCACACCTCAGACACTCCCTGGTACACCTCTGACACTCCCAGGTACACCTTTTTCACTCCCTGGTTTTCCCCTGACACTCCCAGGTACACCTCAGACACTCCCAGGTACACCTCAGACACTCCTAGGTACTCCTCTCACACTATTAGGTACACCTCTCACACTCCCAGGTCCTCCTGTGACACTCCCTGGTAATTCTCTGACACTCCAGGGTACAGCTCAGACACTCCCAAGTACACCGCTGACACTGCCAGGTACACCTCTGACACTCCATGTACACCTCCGACACTCCCAGGTACACCTTTGAAACTCCCAGGTACTCCACTGACACTCCCTGGTACACTCCTGACACTCCCAGGTACACCTCTGACATTCCAAGGTACACCTCTGACACTCGCAGGTACACCTCCGACACTCCCTGATACACCTATAACACTCACAGGTACAACTCTGACACTCCCAGGTACACTCTGACACTCCCAGGTACACCTCTGACACTCCTAGGTACTCCTCTGTCACTCCCTGATACACCTTTAACACTCCCAGGTACACGTCAGACACTTCTAGATACACCTCTCACACTCGCAGGTACACCTCAGACACTCCCAGGTACACCTCTTTCACTCCCTGGTTCTCCCCTAGGTTAGGTTAGGTTAGGTTAAGTGAATTTTAGTTAGTTTTACTTCTTTTCACGAAAAATACTCAGTTTTAGGTTTGGTACACTCCCAGGTACACCTCCGATACTCCAAAGTACACCTCTGACACTCCCAGGTACAACTCCAACATTCCCAGGTAAACCTCCAATACTCCTAGGTACACCTCTGAAACTCCGAGGTACACCTCTGACACTCCTAGGTATTCCCCTGACACTCCCTGGTTCTCCCCTGACTCTCCCAGGTACACCTCAGACACTCCCAGGTACACCTAAGACACTCCCAGGTACACCTCTGACACTCCCAGGTACACCTCAGACACTCATAGGTACACCTCTCACACTCTCAGGTACACCTCTCACACTCCCAGGTTCTCCTGTGACACTCCCTGGTACTTCTCTGACACTCCCGGGTTCACCTCAGACACTCCCAGGTACACCTCAGAAACGCCCAGGTACACCTCTGACATTCCCAGGTACACCTCTGACACTACAAGGAACACCGCTGACACTGCCAGGTACACCTCTGACACTCCATGTACACCTCCGACACTCCCAGGTACACCTCTGACACTCCCAGGTACTCCACTGACACTCCCTGGTACACCCCTGACACTCCCAGGTACAACTCTGACACTCCCAGGAACACCTCAGACAATCCCAGTAGTAACACCCCAGACACTCCTAGGTAAAACCCCCAGACACTCCCAGGGTACACCCCAGACTCTCACAGGCACACCCCAGCCACCCCAGGTACACCCCCATACCTCCAGGTACACCCTAGACACCCCAGGCACACCCCACACACTCCCAGGCACACCCCAGACACCCCAGGCACACTTCTCCTCACTGCAGGTACACCCCAGACACTCCCAGGTACACCTCTGACACTCCCAGGTACACCTCTGACACTCCCAGGTACACCTCTGACACTCGCAGGTACTCCACTGACATTACCTGGTACACCTCTGACACTCCTAGGTACACGTCCAACACTCCCACATACACCTCTGGAACTCCGAGGTACATCTCTGACACTCCCAGGTACACCTCTGACACTCCCAGGTACACCTCTGACACCCCAGGTACACCTGATACTCCCCAGGTACACCTCAGACACTCCCAGGCACACTGCTGACACTCCCAGGTACACCTCTGACACTCCCAAGTACACCTCTGACACTCCCAGGTACACCTCCGACACTTCCAGGCACACCTCCGACACTCCGAGGTACACTTCTCACGCTCCCAGGTACACCTCCGACACTCCCAGGTACAACTCCGACACTCCCAGGTAAACCTCCGATACGCCTAAGTACACCTCTGACACTCCCAGGTACACCTCTGACACTCCTAGGTATTTCTCTGACACTCCCTGGTACACCTCTGACACTCCCAGGTACACCTCAGACACTCCCCCTTACACCTCTGACACTCCCAGAGGTGTACCTGGGTGTCTGAGGTGTACCTGGGAGTATCTGCGGTGTACCTGGGAGTGTCTGCGGTGTACCTGGGAGTGTCAGAGGTGTACCTGGGAGTGTTAGGGGTATAC
>NW_024714707.1:0-12666 GCF_018991925.1 Homarus americanus
CCTAGACTCTGCTATATTACACACAAAGCCTGTTCAACGAGCTTATGGCGCCATGAACCTCTAATAGGGACCACCCGTGCCGCTTAGGTGATCAGACCAACGTTTTACTAAATGCGGCTTCGAAACAAGAAGGATCCATATATATTTCATTAGCCCAATAAAGCACGCGGACTTCTACATATAATCAACACCTCACCCCACCAGGGTTCAATCCCACGATCTTATAATTGTGACCGGGGTATGCTACCTCTGGGCCACCACGACAATAAAAGCAGTTCTAGACTCTACTATATTTCACACAAAGCCTGTTCAACGAGCTTATGGCACTATGAACCACTATAGGGGACCACCCGTGCCGCTTAGGTGATCAGAGCAACGTTTAACCAAATGCGGCTTCGAAACCCGAGGATCCATAAATATTTCATTAGCCCAATAAAGCACGCAGACTTCTACATATAATCAAAGCCTCACCCCACCAGGATTTGAAGCCACAATCTTATAATTGTGACCGGGGAACGCTACCTCTAGGCCACCAGGACAAGAAAAGCAGTCCTAGACTCTACTATATTTCACACAAAGCCTGTTCAACGACCTTATGGCGCCATGACCCTCTAATGGGGACCACCAGTGCCGCTTAGGTGATCAGAGCAACGTTTTACCAAATCCGGTTTCGAAACACGAGGATCCATATTATTTCATTAGCCCAATAAAGCACGTGGACTTTTACATATAATCAACACCTAACTCTACCAGGATTTGAACCCACGATCTTATAATTGTGACCAGGAAACGCTACCTCTGGGCCACTAGGACAATAAAAGCAGTCCTAGACTCTGCTATATTTCACACAAAGCCTGTTCAACGACCATATGGCACCATGAACCTCTAATGAGGACCACCCGTGCCGCTTAGGTGATCAGGGCAACGTTTTACCAAATCTGGCTTCGAAACACGAGGATCCATGTATATTTCATTAGCCCAATAAAGCATGCGGACTTCTACATATAATCAACACAACCCACAGGATTTGAAACCACGATCTTCTAATTGTATGTGGCGAGAACTTGTACCTCTGGGCCTGGGACAAAGAAAAAGCAGTCTAGACTCTACTATATTTCACCGAAAGCCTGTTCAGCGACCTTATGGCGCCATGGACCTCCTAATGGGGACCACCAGTGCAGCAGGTGATCAGAGCAACGTTTGCAAATCCGGTTTCGAAACATGAGGATCCATATATATTTCATTAGCCCAATAAAGCACGTGGACTTTTACATATAATCAACACCTCACCCTACCAGGATTTGAACCCACGATCTTATAATTGTGACCAGGAAACGATACCTCTGGGCCACTAGGACAATAAAAGCAGTCCTAGACTCTGCTATATTTCACACAAAGCCTGTTCAACGAGCTTATGGCGCCGTGAACCTCTAATGGGGCCCACCCGTGCCACTTAGGTGATCAGAGTAACGTTTTACCGAATGCGGACTTCTACATATAATCAACACCTCACCCCAGCAGGATTCAAACCCACGATCTTATAATTGTGACCGGGGTATGCTACCTCTGGGCCACAAGGACAATAAAAGCAGTCCTTGACTCTACTATATTTCACACAAAGACTGTTGAACGACCTTATGGCGCCATGAACCTCTAATGGAGACCACCCGTGCCGCTTCGGTGATCAGAGCAACCTTTTACCAAATCCGGCTTGGAAACACGAGGATCCATATATATTTCATTAGCCCAATAAATCACTCGGACTTCTACATATAATCAACACCTCACCCCACCAGGATTTGAAACCACGATCTTCTAATTGTGACGGGGGAACGCTACCTCTGGGCCACCAGGACAATAAAAGCAGTCCTAGATTCTGCTATATTTCACACAAAGCCTGTTCAACGAGATTATGGCGCCGTGAAACTCTAATGGGGACCACCCGTGCTGCTTAGGTGATCAGAGCAACGTTTTACCAAATGCGGCTTCGAATCACGAGGATCCATATATATTTCATTAGCCCAATAAAGCACTTGGACTTCTACATATAATCAACACCTCACCCCACCAGGATTCAAACCCACAGTCTTATAATTGTGACCGGGGTATGCTACCTCTGGGCCACCAGGACAATAAAAGCAGTCCTAGACTCTGCTATATTTCACACAAAGCCTGTTCAACGAGTTTATGGCGCCGTGAACCTCTAATGGGGACCACCCGTGCCGCGTAGGTGATCAGACTAACCTTTTTCCAAATGCGGCTTCGAAACAAGAAGGATCAATATATATTTCATTAGCCCAATAAAGCACGCGGACTTCTACATATAATCAACACCTCACCCCACCAGGATTCAAACCCACGATCTATTAATTGTGACCGGGATATGCTACCTCTGGGCCATTAGGACAATAAAAGCAGTCCTAGACTCTACTATATTTCACACAAAGCCTGTTCAACGACCTTATGGCGCCATGAACCTCTAATGGGGACCACCCGTGCCGCTTAGGTGATCAGAGCAACGTTTTACCAAATGCGGCTACGAAACAAGAAGGATCCATATATATTTCATTAGCCCAATAAAGCACGCGGATTTTTACATATAAACACCTCACCCCACCATGATTTAAACCCACGATCTTATAATTGTGGCCGGGGAATGCTACCTCTGGGCCACCAGGACACTAAAAGCATTCGTAGACTCTGCTATATTTCACACAAAGACTGTTCAATGAGCTTATGGCGCCGTGAACCTCTAATGGGGACCACCCATGGCGCTTAGGTGATCAGAGCAATGTTTTACCAAATGCGGCTTCGATACACGAGGATCCATATATATTTCATTAGGCCAATAAAGCACGCGGACTTCTTCATATAATCAACACCTCACCCCACCAGGATTCGAACCCACAATCTTCTAATTATGACCGGGGAACGCTACTTCTGGCCCACCAGGACACTAAAAGCATTCCTAGACTCTGCTATATTTCACACAAAGCCTGTTCAACGAGCTTATGGCGCCGTGAACCTCTAATGGGGACCCCCCGTGCCGCTTACGTGATCAGTGCAACGTTTTCCCAAATGTGGCTTCGAAACCCGAGGATCCATATATATTTCATTAGGCCATTAAAGCACGCGGACTTCTACATATAATCAACACCTCATCCCACCAGGATTTGAACCCACGGTCTTATAATTGTGACCGGGGGACGCTACCTCTGGGCCACCAGAAAACTAAAAGCATTCCTAGACTCTGCTATATTTCACACAAAGCCTGTTCAACGAGCTTATGGCGCCGTGAACCTCTAATGGGGACCACCCGTGCCGCTTAGGTGATCAGAGCAACGTTTTACCAAATGCGGCTTCGAAACCCGAGGATCCATATATTTTTCATTAGCCCAATAAAGCACGCGGACTTCTACATATAATCAACACCTCACCCCACCAGGATTTGAACCCACGATCTTATAATTGTGAAGGGGGAATGCTACCTCTGGGCCACCAAGACAAAAATAAGCAGTCCTAGACTCTGCTATATTTCACACAAAGCCTGTTCAACGAGCTTATGGCGCCGTGAACCTCTAATGGGGACCACCCGTGCCGCTTAGGTGATCAGACCAACATTTTACCAAATGCGGCTTGGAAACCCGAGGATCCATATATATTTCATTAGACCATTAAAGCATGCGGACTTCTACATATAATCAACACCTCACCCCACCAGGATTTGAACCCACGATCTTATAATTGTGACCGGGGAACGCTACCTCTGGGCCACCAGGACAATAAAAGCAGTCCTAGACTCTGCTATATTTCACACAAAGCCTGTTCAATGAGCTTATGGCGCCGCGGAACTCTCAATGGGGACCACCCATGCCGCTTTTAGGTGATCAGAGTAACGTTTTACCAAATGCGGCTTCGAAACACGAGATCCCTATATTTCAATCGCCCAATAAAGCACGCTGACTTCTACATATAATCAAAACCTCACCCCACCAGGATTTGAACCCACGATCTTATAATTGTGACCGGGGACACTTCAATAGACACTAAAAGCAGTCCTAGACTCTGCTATATTTCACACAAAGCCTGTTCAACGAGCTTTTGGCGCCGTGAACCTCTAATGGGTACCACCCGTGCCGCTTAGGCAATCAGAGCAACGTTTTTCCAAATGCGGCTTCGAAAAACGAGGATCCATATATATTTCATTAGCCCAATAAAGCACGCGGACTTCTACATATAATCAACACCTCACCCCACCAGGATTTGAACCCACGGTCTTATAATTGTGACCGGGGGACGCTACCTCTGGGCCACCAGGACACTAAAAGCATTCCTAGACTCTGCTATATTTCACACAAAGCCTGTTCAACGAGCTTATGGCGCCGTGAACCTCTAATGGGGACCAAACGTGCCGCTTAGGTGATCAGAGCAACGTTTTACCAAATGCTGCTTCGAAACCCGAGGATCCATATATTTTTCATTAGCCCAATAAAGCACGCGGACTTCTACATATAATCAACATCTCACCTCGCCAGGATTTTGACCCACGATCTTATAATTGTGACCCGGGAATGCTACCTCTGGGCCACCAGGACAATAAAAGCAGTCCTAGACTCTGCTATATTTCACACAAAGCCTGTTCAACGAGCTTGTGGCGCCCAGAACCTCTAATGGGGACCACCCGTGCCGCTTAGGTGATCAGAACAACGTTTTACCAAATGCGGCTTCGAAACACGAGGATCCATATATATTTCATTAGCCCAATAAAGCACGCGGACTTCTACATATAATCAACACCTCACCCCACCAGGATTTGAACCCACGATCTTCTAACTGTGACGGGCGAATGCTACCTCTGGGCCACCAGGACAATAAAAGCAGTCCTAGATTCTGCTATATTTCACACAAAGCCTGTTCAACGAGATTATGGCGCCGTGAAACTCTAATGGGGACCACCCGTGCCGCTTAGGTGATCAGAGCAACGTTTTACCAAATGCGGCTTCGAATCACGAGGATCCATATATATTTCATTAGCCCAATAAAGCACGCGGACTTCTACATATAATCAACACCTCACCCCACCAGAATTTGAACCCACAATCTTATAATTGTGACCGGGGGACGCTACCTCTGGGCCACCAGGACAATAAAAGCAGTCCTAGACTCTGCTATATTTCACACAAAGCCTGTTCAACGAGCTTATGGCGCCGTGAACCTCTAATGGGGACCACGCACGCCGCTAAGGTGATCAGAGCAACGTTTTACCAAATGCGGCTTCGAAACACGAGGATCCATATATATTTCATTAGCCCAATAAAGCACGCGGACTTCTTCATATAATCAACACCTCACCCCACCAGGATTCGAACCCACGATCTTCTAATTGTGACCGGGGAACGCTACCTTTGGCCCACCAGGACACTAAAAGCATTCCTAGACTCTGCTATATTTCACACAAAGCCTGTTCAACGAGCTTATGGCGCCGTGAACCTCTAATGGGGACCCCCCGTGCCGCTTAGGTGATCAGAGCAACGTTTTATCAAATGTGGCTTCGAAACAAGAGGATCCATATATATTTCATTAGACCATTAAAGCACGCGGACTTCTACATATAATCAACACCTCACCCCACCAGGATTTGAACCAACGATCTTATAATTGTGACCGGAGAATGCTACCTCTGGGCCACCAGGACAATAAAAGCAGTCCTAGACTCTGCTATGTTTCACACAAAGCCTGTTCAACGAGCTTATGGCGCCGTGAACCTCTAATGGGGACCACCCGTGCCGCTTAGGTGATCAGAGCAACGTTTTACCAAATGTGGCTTCGAAACTCGAGGATCCATATATATTTCATTAGACCATTAAAGCACGCGGACTTCTACATGTAATCAACACCTCACCCCACCAGGATTTGAACCAACGATCTTATAATTGTGACCGGGGAACGCTACCGCTGGGCCACCAGGACAATAAAAGCAGTCCTAGACTCTGCTATATCTCACACAAAGCCTGTTCAATGAGCTTATGGCGCCGTGAACCTCTAATGGGGACCACCCATGCCGTTTAGGTGATTAGAGCAACGTTTTACCAAATGCGGCTTCGAAACACGAGGATCCATATATATTTCATTAGCCCAATAAAGCACGCTCACTTCTTCATATAATCAACAACACACCCCACCAGGATTCGAACCCAAGATCTTCTAATTGTGACCGGGGAACGGTACCTCTGGGCCACTAGGACAATAAAAGCAGTCCTAGACTCTGCTATATTTCACACAAAGCCTGTTCAACGAGCTTATGGCGCCGTGAACCTCTAACGGGGCCCACCCGTGCCACTTAGGTATTCAGAGCAACGTTTTACCGAATGCGGACTTCTACATATAATCAACACCTCACCCCACCAGGATTCAAACCCACGATCTTATAATTGTGACCGGGGTATGCTACCTCTGGGCCACAAGGACAATAAAAGCAGTCCTAGACTCTACTATATTTCACACAAAGACTGTTGAACGACCTTATGGCGCCATGAACCTCTAATGGAGACCACCCGTGCCGCTTAGGTGATCAGAGCAACCTTTTACCAAATCCGGCTTGGAAACACGAGGATCCATATATATTTCATTAGCCCAATAAATCACTCGGACTTCTACATATAATCAACACCTCACCCTACCAGGATTCAAACCCACGATCTTATAATTGTGACCGGGATATGCTACCTCTGGGCCACCAGGACAATAAAAGCAGTCCTAGACTCTACTATATTTCACACAAAGCCTGTTCAACGACCTTATGGCGCCATGAACCTCTAATGGGGACCACCCGTGCCGCTTAGGTGATCAGGGCAACGTTTTACCAAATCTGGCTTCGAAACACGAGGATCCATATATATTTCATTAACCCAATAAAGCACGCGGACTTCTACATATAATCTAACACCTCAACCCACTAGGATTTGAACCAACAATCTTATAATTGTGACCGGGGGATGCTACCTCTGGGCCACCAGGACAATAAAAGCAGTCCTAGACTCTGCTATATTTCACACAAAGCCTGTTCAACGAGCTTATGGCGCCGTGAACCTCTAATGGGGACCACCCGTGCCGCTTAAGTGATCAGGGCAACGTTTTACCAAATCTGGCTTCGAAACACGAGGATCCATATATATTTCATTAACCCAATAAAGCACGCGGACTTCTACATATAATCAACACCTCACCCCACCAGGATTTGAACCCACAATCTTATAATTGTGACCGGGGGACGCTAACTCTGGGCCACCAGGACAATAAAAGCAGTCCTAGACTCTGCTATATTTCACACATAGCCTGTTCAACGAGCTTATGGCGCCGTGAAACTCTAATGGGGACCACCCGTGCTGCTTAGGTGATCAGACCAACATTTTACCAAATGCTGCTTCGAAACAAGAAGGATCCATATATATTTCATTAGCCCAATAAAGCACGTGGACTTCTACATTTAATCAACACCTCACCCCACCAGGATTTGAACCCACGATCTTATAATTGTGACCGGGGAACGCTACCTCTGGGCCACCAGGACAATAAAAGCAGTCCTAGACTCTGCTATATTTCACACAAAACCTGTTCAACGAGCTTATGGCGCCGTGAACCTCTGATGGGGACCACCCATGCCGCTTAGGTGATCGGAGCAACGTTTTACCAAATGCGGCTTCGAAGCACGAGGATCCATATATATTTCATTAGCCCAATAAAGCACGCGGACTTCTTCATATAATCAACACCTCACCCCACCAGGATTCGAACCCACGATCTTCTAATTATGACCGGGGAACGCTACCTCTGGCTCACCAGGAGACTAAAAGCATTCCTAGACTCTGCTATATTTCACACAAAGCCTGTTCAACGAGCTTATGGCGCCGTGAACCTCTAATGGGGACCACCCGTGCCGCTTAGGTGATCAGAGCAACGTTTTACCAAATGTGGCTTCGAAACCCGAGGATCCATATATATTTCATTAGACCATTAAAGCACGCGGACTTCTACATGTAATCAACACCTCACCCCACCAGGATTTGAACCAACGATCTTATAATTGTGACCGGGGAACGCTACCGCTGGGCCACCAGGACAATAAAAGCAGTCCTAGACTCTGCTATATTTCACACAAAGCCTGTTCAATGAGCTTATGGCGCCGTGAACCTCTAATGGGGACCACCCATGCCGTTTAGGTGATTAGAGCAACGTTTTACCAAATGCGGCTTCGAAACACGAGGATCCATATATATTTCATTAGCCCAATAAAGCACGCTCACTTCTTCATATAATCAACAACACACCCCACCAGGATTCGAACCCAAGATCTTCTAATTGTGACCGGGGAACGCTACCTCTGGGCCACCAGGACACTAAGAGCAGTCCTAGACTCTGCTATATTACACACAAAGCCTGTTCAACGAGCTTATGGCGCCATGAACCTCTAATGGGGACCACCCGTGCCGCTTAGGTGATCAGACCAACGTTTTACTAAATGCGGCTTCGAAACAAGAAGGATCCATATATATTTCATCAGCTCAATAAAGCACGCGGACATCTACATATAATCAACACCTCACCCCACCAGGGTTCAAACCCACGATCTTATAATTGTGACCGGGGTATGCTACCTCTGGGCCACCACGACAATAAAAGCAGTTCTAGACTCTACTATATTTCACACAAAGCCTGTTCAACGAGCTTATGGCGCTATGAACCACTATAGGGGACCACCCGTGCCGCTTAGGTGATCAGAGCAACGTTTAACCAAATGCGGCTTCGAAACCCGAGGATCCATAAATATTTCATTAGCCCAATAAAGCAAGCAGACTTCTACATATAATCAAAGCCTCACCCCACCAGGATTTGAAGCCACGATCTTATAATTGTGACCGGGGAACGCTACCTCTGGGCCACCAGGACAAGAAAAGCAGTCCTAGACTCTACTATATTTCACACAAAGCCTGTTCAACGACCTTATGGCGCCATGAACCTCTAATGGGGACCACCAGTGCCGCTTAGGTGATCAGAGCAACGTTTTACCAAATCCGGTTTCGAAACACGAGGATCCATATATATTTCATTAGCCCAATAAAGCACGTGGACTTTTACATATAATCAACACCTCACCCTACCAGGATTTGAACCCACGATCTTATAATTGTGACCAGGAAACGCTACCTCTGGGCCACTAGGACAATAAAAGCAGTCCTAGACTCTGCTATATTTCACACAAAGCCTGTTCAACGAGCTTATGGCGCCGTGAACCTCTAATTGGACCCACCCGTGCCACTTAGGTGATCAGGGCAACGTTTTACCAAATCTGGCTTCGAAACACGAGGATCCATATATATTTCATTAACCCAATAAAGCACGCGGACTTCTACATATAATCAACACCTCAACCCACTAGGATTTGAACCAACAATCTTATAATTGTGACCGGGGGATGCTACCTCTGGGCCACCAGGACAATAAAAGCAGTCCTAGACTCTGCTATATTTCACACAAAGCCTGTTCAACGAGCTTATGGCGCCGTGAACCTCTAATGGGGACCACCCGTGCCGCTTAAGTGATCAGGGCAACGTTTTACCAAATCTGGCTTCGAAACACGAGGATCCATATATATTTCATTAACCCAATAAAGCACGCGGACTTCTACATATAATCAACACCTCACCCCACCAGGATTTGAACCCACAATCTTATAATTGTGACCGGGGGACGCTAACTCTGGGCCACCAGGACAATAAAAGCAGTCCTAGACTCTGCTATATTTCACAAATAGCCTGTTCAACGAGCTTATGGCGCCGTGAAACTCTAATGGGGACCACCCGTGCTGCTTAGGTGATCAGACCAACATTTTACCAAATGCGGCTTCGAAACAAGAAGGATCCATATATATTTCATTAGCCCAATAAAGCACGTGGACTTCTACATTTAATCAACACCTCACCCCACCAGGATTTGAACCCACGATCTTATAATTGTGACCGGGGAACGCTACCTCTGGGCCCCCAGGACAATAAAAGCAGTCCTAGACTCTGCTATATTTCACAATAAACCTGTTCAACGAGCTTATGGCGCCGTGAACCTCTGATGGGGACCACCCATGCCGCTTAGGTGATCGGAGCAACGTTTTACCAAATGCGGCTTCGAAGCACGAGGATCCATATATATTTCATTAGCCCAATAAAGCACGCGGACTTCTTCATATAATCAACACCTCACCCCACCAGGATTCGAACCCACGATCTTCTAATTATGACCGGGGAACGCTACCTCTGGCTCACCAGGAGACTAAAAGCATTCCTAGACTCTCCTATATTTCACACAAAGCCTGTTCAACGAGCTTATGGCGCCGTGAACCTCTAATGGGGACCACCCGTGCCGCTTAGGTAATCAGAGCAACGTTTTACCAAATGCGCTTCGAAACCCGAGGATCCATATATTTTTCATTAGCCCAATAAAGCACGCAGACTTCTACATATAATCAACACCTCACCCCACCAGCATTTGAACCCACGATCTTATAATTGTGACCGGGGAATGCTACCTCTGGGCCACCAGGACAATAAAAGCAGTCCTAGACTCTGCTATGTTTCACACAAAGCCTGTTCAACGAGCTTATGGCGCCGTGAACCTCTAATGGGGACCACCCGTGCCGCTTAGGTGATCAGAGCAACGTTTTACCAAATGTGGCTTCGAAACCCGAGGATCCTTATATATTTCATTAGACCATTAAAGCACCCGGACTTCTACATGTACTCAACACCTCACCCCACCAGGATTTGAACCAAAGATCTTATAATTGTGACCGGGGAACGCTACCGCTGGGCCACCAGGACAATAAAAGCAGTCCTAGACTCTGCTATATTTCACACAAAGCCTGTTCAATGAGCTTATGGCGCCGTGAACCTCTAATGGGGACCACCCATGCCGTTTAGGTGATTAGAGCAACGTTTTACCAAATGCGGTTTCGAAACACGAGGATCCATATATATTTCATTAGCCCAATAAAGCACGCTCACTTCTTCATATAATCAACAACACACCCCACCAGGATTCGAACCCAAGATCTTCTAATTGTGACCGGGGAACGCTACCTCTGGGCCACCAGGACACTAAGAGCAGTCCTAGACTCTGCTATATTACACACAAAGCCTGTTCAACGAGCTTATGGCGCCATGAACCTCTAATGGGGACCACCCGTGCCGCTTAGGTGATCAGACCAACGTTTTACTAAATGCGGCTTCGAAACAAGAAGGATCCATATATATTTCATTAGCCCAATAAAGCACGCGGACTTCTACATATAATCAACACCTCACCCCACCAGGGTTCAAACCCACGATCTTATAATTGTGACCGGGGTATGCTACCTCTGGGCCACCACGACAATAAAAGCAGCTCTAGACTCTGCTATATTTCACACAAAGCCTGTTCAACGAGCTTATGGCGCCGTGAACCTCTAATGGGGACCACCCGTGCCGCTTAAGTGATCAGGGCAACGTTTTACCAAATCTGGCTTCGAAACACGAGGATCCATATATATTTCATTAACCCAATAAAGCACGCGGACTTCTACATATAATCAACACCTCACCCCACCAGGATTTGAACCCACAATCTTATAATTGTGACCGGGGGACGCTAACTCTGGGCCACCAGGACAATAAAAGCAGTCCTAGACTCTGCTATATTTCACACATATCCTGTTCAACGAGCTTATGGCGCCGTGAAACTCTAATGGGGACCACCCGTGCTGCTTAGGTGATCAGACCAACATTTTACCAAATGCGGCTTCGAAACAAGAAGGATCCATATATATTTCATTAGCCCAATAAAGCACGTGGACTTCTACAATTAATCAACACCTCACCCCACCAGGATTTGAACTCACGATCTTATAATTGTGACCGGGGAACGCTACCTCTGGGCCACCAGGACAATAAAAGCAGTCCTAGACTCTGCTATATTTCACACAAAACCTGTTCAACGAGCTTATGGCGCCGTGAACCTCTGATGGGGACCACCCATGCCGCTTAGGTGATCGGAGCAACGTTTTACCAAATGCGGCTTCGAAGCACGAGGATCCACATATATTTCATTAGCCCAATAAAGCACGCGGACTTCTTCATATAATCAACACCTCACCCCACCAGGATTCGAACCCACGATCTTCTAATTATGACCGGGGAACGCTACCTCTGGCTCACAAGGAGACTAAAAGCATTCCTAGACTCTCCTATATTTCACACAAAGCCTGTTCAACGAGCTTATGGCGCCGTGAACCTCTAATGGGGACCACCCGTGCCGCTTAGGTGATCAGAGCAACGTTTTACCAAATGTGGCTTCGAAACCCGAGGATCCATATATATTTCATTAGACCATTAAAGCACGCGGACTTCTACATGTAATCAACACCTCACCCCACCAGGATTTGAACCAACGATCTTATAATTGTGACCGGGGAACGCTACCGCTGGGCCACCAGGACAATAAAAGCAGTCCTAGACTCTGCTATATTTCACACAAAGCCTGTTCAATGAGCTTATGGCGCCGTGAACCTCTAATGGGGACCACCCATGCCGTTTAGGTGATTAGAGCAACGTTTTACCAAATGCTGCTTCGAAACACGAG
>NW_024714708.1:0-8729 GCF_018991925.1 Homarus americanus
TCCTATTACCTTTTGTAACGATAAAATCTGTATCGCATAAGCCGATTTAATCTCACACAAACAACGTAAATTTAATAGCGATAATCGGCCACAAAAATAAACAGATTTAACCCGATAAAAATATGTTAATAAAAGTTGATAAATGAAACAAAGCGTAAAAGAGAGAGAGAGAACTAGCGAAAGTGAGAGAGACAATTAGAGAAAGAAAAGAAAGACAGAAAAGGTCCAAAACCCATGACCTGCGTAGCGTGCATATAAATCGTCTTTCCCGTCATCATCTCTTCTTTACATGAAATTGGTATTTGTTGTTGTCGAGATATTGTTCAGGCGAGACAGCTGGAAACGGTAATTATCAGCCTTTTTGTGACTGTCTGTGACTCTCTGACTGCTAGGATGAAAGACCCAACCAGCTAACACCACCCCCCCCCTCCTCCTCCCCCCTCTCTCTCCCTCCCGAGCACCTCCACACATACAAGGGGGGTGGGGGGGAGGAAGAGAGGAGGGAGGAAAGTAGAAGTGAGGGAAGGAAGAGGGAGAGACGAAGAGAGGAGGAAGGAAGGAAGGAGAGGGAAGTAGGAGGAGGGGGAGGGAATTCCGCGTCACTGTCCCCCCCTGTAATTAAACTCGAGGGGTAAACTAAACTATAAGCTGCCGTCTTTGTAACACTGTGTGATGAGTGAACGAAAAGATCAAATAACTAAAATAAATAAAAATATACAGGTGTGTGATATATGATGATGATGATGATGGTGATGATGATGATGATGGTGATGATGGTGATTATGGTGATGATGGTGATGATGATGATGATGATGATGGTGATGATAATGGTGATGATGATGGTGATGATGGTGATGATCGTGATGATGATGATGATGATGATGATGATGATGATGGTGATAGTGATAGTGATGATGATGGTGATGGTGATGATGATCGTGATGATGATGATGATGATGATGATGATGATGGTGATGATGATGATGTTGATGATGGTGATGATGATGGTGATGATGATGGTGATGATGGTGATGATGATGATGATTATGGTGATGATGGTGATGATGATGGTGATTATGGTGATGATGGTGATGATGATGATGATGATGATGGGTGATGATGTGATTATGGTGATGATGATGACGATGATGATGATAGTGATGATGATGATAATGATTACGGTGGTGATGATGATGATGATGATGATGATGATGTTGGTGATAGTGATGATGATGATGATGGTGATGGTGATGATGATGATGATGGTGATGATGATGATGGTGATGATGATGATGATGCTGGTGATGATGATGATGATGTTGGTGATAGTGATGATGATAATGATTATGGTGGTGATGATGATGATGATGATGATGATGATGGTGATGGTGATGGTGATGGTGATGATGATGATGATGATAATGATGGTGATGATGTTGGTGATGGTGATGATGATGATGATGATGATGGTGGTGATAGTATTGATGATGATGATGATGATGATGGTGATGATGATGGTGGTGATGATGAAGTGATGATGAATGGTGATGATGATGATGATGATGTTGGTGATGATGTTGGTAATAGTGATGATGATGATGGTGATGATGATGATGATGATGTTGGTGATGATGATGGTGATGGTGATAATGATGATAATAATTATGGTGGTGATGATGATGATGATGATGATGATGATGATGATGTTGGTGATGATGATGATGATGATGATGATGATGATGGTGGTGATGATGATGATGATGGTGGTGATGATGATGATGATGATGTTGGTGATGATGTTGGTAATGGTGATGATGATGATGGTGATGATGATGATGATGATGTTGGTGATGATGTTGGTGATAGTGATGATGATGATAATAATTATGGTGGTGGATGATGATGATGATGATGATGATGATGATGATGTTGGTGATGGTGATGGTGATGGTGATAGTGATGATGGTGATGGTGATGGTGATGGTGATGATGATGGTGATGGTGATGGTGATAGTGATAGTGATGATGATGATGATGTTGGTGATGATGTTGGTGATGATGATGATAGTGATGATGATGATGATGATGATGTTGGTGATAGTGATGATGATGATAATGATTATGGTGATGATGATGATGATGATGATGATGATGATGATGATAATGATTATGGTGATGATGATGATGATGATGATGATGATGATGATGGTGATGATGAAAAACAAGAAGAAAAACAAAATGAAGATCCAAAAGAAAAACAAAACAAAACAAAAACTGAAAATCAAAACACACATCTAATCCTATATATATAAATATATACTTTAGAATAAAAAAATTTCCTCAATGTAAATTTATTCTTTAAAAAAAATAATCCCCTTTTTTTAGAAACCTTCGAATAATTATTTTTCCTTCAGTTATAATCTCTTAATAAACGATGTAAATAAAATTAAATATTTATTTCTTCATAATTAACACTAAATAACACACCAATACCGTATCCTATCACACTGTAAGCTTTATTTTAGAACAAATTTTTAATCTGTTTACGTTTTGTGGAATATATCTCCTCCCCGCCTGTTTTGGTCTTGTATACAGCGGGTTATTAACGTGTATCATACAAGCTTTGATCTTAGTGATAACAGGTGACCAGAGAAGCAATAAATGTTGTTAAAAATGATCAATAATAAAAGTAGGAAATTCGAGTCTATTGTTTTTATTGTGTGTCCTTATACATACATACATATACTTTATCCCTCTCATGTACTCAGTGCCAAGATGACCTGACCTCAAGAATCCATTATTCACCTCATTATAATTAGGTCAAGGTTAATTAAGACCAACATCCACACAGGTAAGTTAATGAGAGTTAATGAGATCGACTCCTATCTGTTGATTATGGTAAATAAATAATGTCCTAACTGGTTAATGCCCTAATTTGCATCTCTACCTGAAGATGTGAGAAAGTATATAACTGATTCTCTTAATAACGACATAAAGGTGGATTCTAAGAGGTCAATGAACACAAGCTACACCTTAATTAGACAGGTGAGAATATATATCTGCCTGTGTTACCTTTATGAATGGTTAATGGGGTTAATATCGAATAGAAAAAAAAACACAAAAGGAATCGTTGTCATTATTCCTAGTTAATGGTAAAATAAACGTACAATTCTTGGAGATAATATTGACAAAGAGAATGAAACTATCTCTCAAGTGGTTATAAAAGAGAGATAAGATTCTAGTCAGTATCTCGCTCTCTTTAAATGAATAATGTCTCTCATAAGCAAGACATGAATCAGACGTAACTACCCTGTGATGATATTAACAAGCGATAATTAACTCCGGGTAGCCAAGTCTTTTTCTTAAATATTTATATCAATCAAGTACTGTTTTAGTACTTGAACGACAGAAGACTTCATTTTAAGGTATAATTAAGCTCTTATTATGTCTAACTTATTTCTGTAAACTTACAAATTATTATATACAGTACATAATTCTTTTATTTTTACTATTTAATTTAACTCCTCATTTAACTCTATCCTAATCAACAATAATTAACTCATATATTCTTATTAATTATCAAGCAATCATCATTTTAAAATTATATTGTTAATTAAAACTGAAACATAAACACAAATTAAGGACATACAAACATACGCTTCTCTTAGTGTAAACATAACAAGTTCCCATGTTGAAGAATTACACCAACATCAGAGACCATGTTAAAAAGCCTAAAATATTTTAAATACGATCATTAATTCCTATAATTAGTTAAGAGTAATAATTAGCTTTATATGTGGAGAATAAAAGTATATTGTAGAGTGTTCCTTGGTCATTACTTTACCAATAGGTGTTGGGTATATGTGAGTGGAGGGCGGGCAGGCAGAGTAAGTGAAACGTGGCAGCCTGGGACCGTAGACTTTTATAGCCTGGGTCCCGGGTTGGTTGGTGATGGGTGATGCATCTCTCTCTCTCTCTCTCTCTCTCTCTCTCTCTCTCTCTCTCTCTCTCTCTCTCCTTGTACGTGTGTTTGTGTGTGTGTGTGTATGTGACGTCCAAGGACAGTCTTAGTACCTAATTATGTATCCAGTTAAAGACTTGAGGAATAAGACCACGGGATTACTACCACTACTACCACCACCACCACCTTCCCTCTCCCAAAGACTACCACCACCTCAACCAAATACTACCACTACCACCTCCTTCTCTCAACCATCCCTCGGCTAATCCCTAAGTAATTTCCTACATTACCCAGTTACCACGAGTAAATTTGGTAATGTTTTAGTTTAAAGTATTAAGTAAGATCTTCTATCATTTGCTTTTTTTACGGTTTAAGATGATTACGAGGAAGATTGTGATGGATTGTGTAGTTGGTGATTTGGGGTTAACTGGAGATGTTGATGTGTTGTGGGATTTGGGGGAGAGGATTTGGAGGGATTTATGGGGGTTTTATGGGGTTTCTCACTGGATTTTAAATTTCATCATACCATACGTGTCTAGATTCACATTCCCAAATAATTTCTTAAGTCTCAACAATTTCATTCAGTTTTAACAATAGAAAAAAAATACCTCATTACTCTAATATCATTCATATGTAAGAAAATCTTCCACTTGTATATAATTTCTTCTTGTTTATTTCAGGTTTACGTAAAAGATTTGTCCTCAGTACATATATTTCGCTCTATCTTGTTTAAGCTTACACAAACATACTGTATCTTAACTCAATAAAGCTTTCCTACTTTGTTGTTTGTCCTGGAGGAGGGAAAGAATATCCAGCCAGCTTAAAATTATTGTCGACCCACAACACAGGGATCTAGTTAAGCTGACATAAAGGGAGTAGAGAGAGAGAGAGAGAGAGAGAATTTGTATGGGCAAAAATAATATTCACGCCTCTCTCTCTCTCTCTCTCTCTCTCTCTCTCTCTCTCTCTCTCTCACCTGGCTATACCTTGTGTCTGGTAGTAATTTACAACTCTGTCTTACTACAAACAATTAGTACTCAAAATCGTCACAAACAGTACTCAAGACCACAAAAAGTACTCAAGTCGCCCCAAACAGTACTCAAATTACCACAAACAGTACTCACATCACCACAAGCACAAACACCTACAGTCCCTTGTGCTTCCTCCTGCATTAACATAAAAAAGTTCAGATTTCTTTAATGATGACAATAAATTACCAAAGTTTATTTCCTTGGTTCTTCTGCCTCAATGTACAGCCTTTGTTTGTTGAAGTTTAACTGAGTTGTGGGGAGGGGTGTGGGGAGGGGTGTGGGGAGGGAGGGGAGTGTGGTGTGGTAAAGTTTACTGTGGGGAGTTTACTGTGGTGAATATTGCTTTAACCAACCATTACAAACCACAGCTGTAAACCATTTCAAACTACAACTGTAAACCATTTCAAACCACAGCTGTAAACCATTACAAACCACAGCTGTAAACCCCCAAAATACTGGTTTACACCTAAACAAAACCACACACACACACATTTACACTTTTTTACAACTCAAACACTTTACAACAACAGCGGCTTGACCTGAATCCCGTAGAAGATAAATTACTCTTTTAAAACAACGGATACAAAAAGCATTCTGGATACTAACATTCAACCGGACACGATTACTCGAGTGTGACAAATGTTTATATTGTCACAGAGAGCTATCGTACTCAAGTGGATGTATTTAGACAGACAAACACTTAATTCAGATACTAATAAGAGCCCTACATTCATACAATCATACTTATACAGTCAAATATAAGTTGTAGTATGAGTATTGGATCCAAACAAACATGTATACAGTCAAACACCAAACAGTACCAGGTCAATAATTCCCCCAAAAAACACATTTATAATAGGGTAGAGGAAGTTATATAAACACCTTCACGTTTATATAACCTGGAGTTAATGATTAGTATAGTGGGTAAGAAATCCAAGATGGCCGACAGAGATGCTTTCGCTTTAAAATTCTTCCCGTCGTCATATATATTGTTAATAAATAATTTGAATACCATTTTAATTTTGTTTTATTAAATTTTATAAGAATTCTATGTTTTTTAATATATTTTATTGATATATGAACCTAAAATGGCCTCCGGTTAGATGTTATTGACAATATTTTATCATAGTGAAAAATAACCGAATGTATTAGTTAAAATTTATGAAATTAAGAATTACAAAATGAATTTGTGTGATTTTTGTCCACTTGTGATAATGAAAAATAATATCTAAAAATAAAATATATTGAATACAGAAATAAAATTAAAAATATAAAATGAAAAATAGAAACTTACTAAATATATATATAATAATGATTTACTGAAATACTGTGATAGATATTGGTTATGTTATTAGAGTATGAGTTGCCTTAAGGTACTTGAGATTAATTGATGTTTTAAAATCAATTGAAGGAAAAGGCCCTTTGCATGATTAATACACACATACACACTATAACATACATACTGTGCACACACAAACATAAAATAACATACACACACAGACACACACAGACACACACACACACACACACACCTTTCCCATATGTTACCTAATCCTCTCCCCCCACTATGTCACACAATACTCTCTTCCTATCCACCCACACCCTACCCCCCCCACCCTCCTACCCTCACCCTGTCCTCCCCCGACCCCACCCTACTCCCCCCTATCCACCCCGTAACTACATGTGATCTACGCCAGTCTACTTGAACACTACATTATTGAATGTGACACTGTCAAAGACTTCAGGCCACCTGACTTACTGTATCTTGAACTATGTAATTACTTCATTGAATCGGGTGTGCTTGAGGACATTCTTGCTGTTTATCCCAAATTTGCTAGCCCACACTGATTAGTCTTCAATTAGAATATGACTCCAATGTATGTGATCCACTGACCTATATATGCTGCTGGTGAATGTGATGTACGAACCTCTGTCCTGCGTGGCAGTGAACAGTGGCATTACCCACATGAATCTGACCTATATATAGTGTCAATGAATATGATGCATTCTTTGTGTACGAGCCTCTGTCCTGTATGGCAGTGAAAAGTGACATTACCCACATGAATCTGACCGACGTATATGTATGTATGTGTGCGTGTGTGCATGTATATGTACGTGTACATGTATATGTGTATGTATATACGTATATGTATGTATATGTGTGTGTGTGTGTGTTTACATATATGTATATGTACTGTCAATGAATATGATGCATCTCTTTGTGTACGAACCTCTGTCCTGCATGGCAGTGAACAGTGACATTACCCATATGAATCTGATCTCTATACATTTATAGTTGTTAATGAATATGATGTATTTCTTTGTGTATGAACCTCTGTCCTGCGTGGCAGTGAGAAGTGATACCACCCTCAGTGTCAAGACCTGACTGAATTACTCAGAATAGGCAAACTGTACTACAAGCTCTGCCAATAAATTTGTTAAACTAAACTACGCCAGTCTAACTACACTGTCATTCAAGGATGCACAGTGATCTTTAAACCTATTACCGCCATTACTGTCAACAGAGACACTTAAGAGGAGAAAAATGTGAAGAACTAGGCACCTTAGAGTGACCTGAAACCTCCTTAAATAGCCTCTATGTCAATATGAATTAAGGGTGAGTTTAGTGATAGTTCCATCCTTCTACGATATCGAGTACAAAATGGTCTTAGATAAAGGACAATGACCTCTATGTCAGAGGGAAATTAAAGGCGAATTTAGCGTTATTTCGATCTTTTGAGTGTAGGTTTAAAATGGCCTTAACCGAGGTAAGAGAAGTAATCCTAAATAACCTCTATATCAGGATGAATTAAAGATCAAAATAGGGTAAAATTTTCTCGGACCAAGACTCAGGTATGCAGTAGTGACGTAAGCAATACTCAAGAACCAAAGGTCAAATGAACCTTATATCAAGAGTGAATAGAGGCGCGTCCCTTTTAGTACCTGGTGTTGTAGTTACCTGAATGACTGACTCGATGAAGATGGAGTGCTGTTCAGAGAAAGTTGAAGTGAAAGACGGATAAACAGGACACAATGATAAATAGGAGGCAGTAGAGGTGTGATAACGACACAAGGGAGAATAATGATGGTAGGAAACAATAGAGAAATAGTCTATTGGATCTATTCTTCACTCTTCTTCACCATCATCAGTTTATTCCGCGTGATAAAACTGATTCAGACACAACAACCAATCAGAGAAGCTAATTCAAACACATCAACCAATTAGAGAAGCTAGAACTTATGACGTCACAATGAAGGCGGAATAACCATTCAGAGAAGCTAGCTAGAACTTATGACACCACAATGAGGGTCCAATAACCAATTAGAGAAGCTAGAAATAATGATGTCACAATGAGGGCACAGTAACCAATCAGAGAAGCTAGCTATAACTTATGACGACACAATGAGGGTGGAATAACCAATCAGAGAAGCTAGAACTTATGACGACACAATGAGGGTGGAATAACCAATCAGAGAAGCTAGCTAGAACTTATGACGACACAATGAGGGAGAAGTTTCAATAATGCCATTCACAAAAACAGAAATTAATGGCATTTTAATTCTGTAATTATATTTAAACCTACGATATAAATTCTTAAAAGTATATATACGGTAAATAATTCTCTAGATCAGGAGATATAACGAATAATTCCCCCAAAATAACGTTAGTGAAGGTTGTAAGGTAAATAATAAAAAAATAAATGTATTTGTAGTTGATCTTTTCTCTCTCTCTCTCT
>NW_024714709.1:0-13266 GCF_018991925.1 Homarus americanus
TATTATATGTAATGATGATGGATGGTGTTATATGTGGTGATGATGGATGGTGTTATATGTAGTGATGATGGATGGTGTTATACTGTATGTAGTGATGGATAGTGTTATATGTGGTGATGATGGATGATGTTACATGTAGTGATGATGGATGGTGTTATATGTAGTGATGATGGATGCTGTTATATGTAGTGATGATGGATTTTGTTATATGTAGTGTTGATGGGTGGTGTTATATGTAGTGATGATGGATGGTGTTATATGTAGTGATGACGGATGGTGTTATATATAGTGGTGGTGGATGATGTTATATCTCTGGCAGTGATGATGGATGATGTTATCGTTGTTATATGTGTAGTGATGATGGATGGTGTTATATGTAGTGATGATGAATGATGTTATATGTAGTGATGATGGATGATGTTATATGTAGTGATGATGGATGGTGTTATATGTAGTGATGATGGATGGTGTTATATGTAGTGATGATGGATGGTGTTGTATGTAGTGATGATGAATGATGTTATATGTAGTGATGATGGATGGTGTTATATGTAGTGATGATTAGACAATCTATCTATATAAAACAAATTAGTCTGTCTGATTGTCTACCTTGTGTCACACGAAATCTCGGAAACTACTTTACCGATCTGTAGTGATGGATGAATTGACCTGTAGTGATGATGGATGATGTTATCGTTGTTATATATAGTGATGATGGATGGTGTTACATCTAGTGATGATGGATGATGTTATCGTTGTTATATGTAGTCATGATGGGTGGTGTTATATGTAGTGATGATGGATGTTGTTATATGTAGTGATGATGGGTAGTGTTATATCTAGTGATGATGGATGATGTAATCGTTGTTATATGTAGTGATGATGGGTGGTGTTATATGTAGTGATGATGGATGTTGTTATATGTAGTGATGATGGATGTTGATATATGTAGTAATGATGGGTGGTGTTATAAGTAGTGATGATGGATGGTGTTATATGTAGTTATGATGGATTACGTTATATGTAGCGATGATGGGTGGTGTTATATGTAGTGATGATTAGACAATAAAATAATAACAGTTTAATGCTTAAAAAATATATTTTGCTGTACCGTTGTAGTGAAAAACATGGTTGAACTTACATACACCGTTAATGAACTATTGATGGAAGATGAAGTTTTGGGGACTGAACAGTGAGACAATGTGGAGCCTCCCGGAGGGTGGCGTCCTACCGTTGCCTAGCGGATGAGCCGCCCGGAGGGCGGCAATTCTGCTAGTAATAATAATAAAAATTAACGGTTTAGTGAAAGCGCATGGAAGCTGCAAGGCTGAAAATCTACAGCTACATAATTGGGGAAGGGGTCACTTGATTGACAAATAATATACAGGTAACATACAGTAAGTAATACAAATATGATATATAACAACTTGGTGGGAACAAGGTTGCACTTCAGGGCATTTCAACATACTGACAGCGCAAAAAGGTAAGTTTGACTAGGGGTGAATACACTGGTTGATTACGAATTGCTGATAATATATATATATATATATATATATATATATATATATATATATATATATATATATATATATATATATATATATATATATATATATATATATATATATATATATATTGTTACATGTCGGCCCACGCCGCTGTCATTAGATGATACCCGAGAACGACCAATGTCAATGAGAGTGGTTCACGGCCTATATGCTTATATAAGTTTTCTAATGTTTTGATTTACGATGTTTTTTATATCAGTGTTATTTAGTTTTGGTTGTTAAAACATTATCTAAGAGCCCTATTTTGTTTTATAGGGTATAAAGTGTCTAACTTTTAATATATTGTATTAGGATTAGTTTGCAACAGAGCCATATTTGTGTGGTGGTGGTGATGGTCACGGCAGAGCACCGTTAGCCACCGACTGAACCGGACAGCACGGAGAACCAGGAACTCCAGGCCTGGTATACACACGCCGACGTGGGGTACAAGATAGCCGCCTAGTTGTGTGTGAAGTAATTGGAGGTATTTGGACATGAAAACTTGCTCTGTGAATGTAAATAGTGTAATATATGTCATTTTTACACGACGAGTTTCCATAAGCCCTTCCTCTTGGTCTGAAAGTCCAGTGACAACTGACATTGATGCCCAGACCCGGGATACAGACTGAGTGAAGGCATTGGAATGTGCAAGGTGAGGAGTGAGTAACAGTGGAGAAGGAGACATTACGACTGTTGAAGGGAACATAAGGAGCGACGTATTTTAAATGGACTAACAATGGATCTCGGGGAATTGATTCAAACTGGTCGAGACTTGGGGTATGTTGGAATTGAAATGAAAGAGTTTGTGACTCAACAACAATCAATTGTAAGAGACGAAAGACAGCAAGAGAGAGAAGAAAGAAGAAGAAAAGAAGATGAAAGAAGAGAAAAAGAAAGAAGAGAGTATGAGTTAAGGAAAGCAGAACAGGAATTGGAATACGAGATCAAACTTTAGGAAAAGGAAGCAGAAATTAGAGAAAAGGAAGCAGTGGAAAGAGAGAAGGAACGAGCCGAAAAGGAGAGAGAACGAAAACAGGATCTTGAAGTTCTTCAGCTTCGTCAGGACATCCCCGAACCCAGGCCAACTCTATCTTATTATTCAAAGCCAAAGTTACCTCAGTTTAAGGAACAAGTTGACGACATTGATGCATATATTGGGAGGTATGAAAGGTATACAACTAATAGTGAGTGGCCGATAGATCAGTGGGCAGTTAATTTAAGCTCTCTCCTTACTGGTACAGCTCTTCAAGCGTATGTTGCCTTGTCGCCAACTGAAGCAGTGGATTATGAATCGGTGAAGAAATCTATCTTAGAAAGATACATGCTCACAGAAGAAGGTTATCGTTCAAAGTTTCGTGACTCGGTACCGGACAAAGGAGAAAGTGTTAGTCAGTTTACATCTCGCATGATTCGGTTTCGAGAACGGTGGATAGACTTATCTGGAATCGAAAAGTCTTTTAAAGGGCTTAAAGACTTGATTCTCCCTGAACAGTTCCAGAGACGGTGTCATTTAGAGTTGCGACTATTTTTGAAAGAGAGAAAACCAACAACAATCAAAGCCCTGAGGGAACTGACTGAGACCTACTTAGAAGCACACGATGGTCCTATGTGGAAGACTTATCAGCTTAGACATTAAAAGGAGGGAAGAACACCTTGCCCAATTACAACTGAAGCAACTCCAGATAAGAAGCCATCACCAGCTTTTCCGACACGAAGAGAAAAGGTTTGTTTCCCGTGTCATAAGAAGGGTCATGTAGCAAGGGACTGCAGGGTAGCTACGCGAGGACCTCGCCAGGATCATCAGGAGGTTCAAGACAGCCAAGGAAGAAAGAGCGGCGGCTTGCCTGACACAGTCACCCCGGGATCAGACTGTGATTCTGCCATCTGGTGAGGTGGTACCCCTGATGATTCCATGACAAAATCCCACCGGACAAAATCCCAGCCTCTTATCCCAAAAGTGGACAAAAACCCAGTCTCATATAAGATTAATTAATAAGCTTAGGTGTAAAGACCTTTTGCCTGTTATCATATTAATAATATGATATTATATTATATTGTATTAAGGTATCGTATACAATTTTTATGTGTGGCAAAAAAAAAAACACGACAAAATAATAACACCTATGACCAAACCTAACCTTGTCAACTTGTGTTCAGATCGCCAATCCTCATCTAAAAGTGTAGAGGAGTTCCTACAGGGTGTTGGAACATGCATTCGTTTCAAGTGATTTTTCATAATTATGTTTACATAAATGGAGCAGAATTTTCTGAGCATGAAATAAATTTATATATTGAATATTGTTTATTGTATCAATTTGACTTTAAATTTTTTTTTTATTTATTTTTTTTTTTAAATATGAGAATTTTATTTATAAGGCTGGGATTTTGTCCACTTTTGGGATAAGAGGCTGGGATTTTGTCCGCTGGGATTTTGTCCGCTAGGATTTTGTCCACTGGGATTTTGTCCACTGGGATTTTGTCCTGTAACCACCCCTGATTGTTGGTGTGGGATCGATGAAAAACGATCTGAAGACTACTCGAGGGTATGTCAACGCCCATGAAGTAGAGGTGCTCCACGAGACCTGTTACAGGTGTGGTGGTCAAGCGGCGCTACGTTCAAGATCATCAGTTGACAGGAGACGAAAAGAGATGTGTACTATTAGATAAAACAGTCAGAGTTTATCCAGTAACCCAAGTTTATGTTGACACGCCTTATTTTTCTGGTACTGTGGAGGCTACGTGTGTGAATGATGCCATATGTGACTTAATCATTGGGAACATTCCTGGAGCTCTACCAGGACCTGTGAAGGTTGCTGAGGCCCCTACACCATTATTGGTAAACACTGGTTCAACCAGGCTTGGGGATATTTCTCCCACTTCGCCACCAGCAGTGACAGAGAAAGTGCTTCCCAGTCCTTGTGTAGTGCCGGCCAGTCTACAGACGACGTAGAAGAAGAAAGGGCTTCAACGTCTCTGCTTGTCACCGGAGCAGTTCAGACAAAGGTACAACAGCGAAACAGGAAAAAGTTCAAACCATTACGTGTTAGTAAAGTAAAATATGTAGTTAGTAACGATTCTGCCATTACAATAGAAGAGCAGGAGAGGGATGAATCCCTTCAAAGATTAATTAATAATTCTGTAAATGGGAAAATAAGGCTAGTGAAACTTAAGGGATTGTGGTACAGACTTCAGGTTCGCAAATGTGGGGAGGAATTTGAGCAACTTTTATTACCTAAGGGCAGACGAGACTATGTACTAACTTTGGCCCACGAAGCTTTTGATGGGTGGTCATTTCGGGGTGAAAAAGATTGAGGATAGAGTTCTGAGTTCATTTTACTAGCCAGGAGTTTTTAGAGATATTAAAAGATGGTGCCGTAGTTGTGATAGGTGTCAGAGGACAATACCAAAGGGGAAGGTACCTAAGGTACCCTAGGGAAAATACCCTTAATGTCTATCCCTTTTCAGAAAGTTGCAGTAGATCTGGTCGGTTCGATCAGTCCACCCTCTTCCCAGGGGAATAGGTGGATTCTGACTTTAGTGGATTATGCAACAAGGTGGCCAGAGGCGGTAGCTATTCCAGGGATTGAGACGGAAAGGGCTGCAGAGGCTTTGCTAGGTATATTCAGTCGAGTTGGGTTCCCCAAGAAATTCTTAGTGATCGGGGCTCACAAGTCACCTCAAATTTAATGCAAGAGATATGTAGACTCATAAGTACTAAGCAGTCATTTACCACGCCTTACCATCCTACAGATATGTCCAATGGTTTATGTGAAAAGTTTAATGACACTTTTAAGTCAATGCTGAAGAAGACTTGTCAAGAGCGCCCGTTAGATTGGGACAGATATCTTTCAGCAGTGCTCTTTGCTTATAGAGAGATACCACGGGCGAGTACAGGATTTTCACCGTTTGAACTACTCTACGGTCGTACAGTAAAGGGGGGCCGCTGCGCCTGTTGAGAGGGGTCTGGTCTGTAGTTGGTGAGGATTCACAGGTACACAACACCTATCAGTATGTCATGGAATTGAGAAACCGCTTGGAAGAGACCTGCAAATTAGCTCGGACCAGTTTAAAATCATCAGGCGAGAGGTATAAACATCATTATGACAAGAAATCCAAAAAGAGAGAGTTTGATGTAGGAGATAAAGTTCTGATATTGTTACCAACAAGTTCTAATAAGTTGCTTTTGAGTTGGAAGGGTCCATATACAGTCTTAGAGAAAGTAGGGTATCTTGATTATCGGATGTCAGATCTAAAGTCTTCCACACTAACTTATTAAAGAAGTATGAGTCTAGACCCAGTGAAGTTGTAGCCGCTGCCTCCGTAATACCTAATACTATAATGGAGGAAGATGATATGCTTGATTTACCTGAGGTGAGAGGAAGAGAGTCGCACAAAGATGTAATTATAAATCCAGGGTTGTCACTCGAGAGGAAGGATAGTCTACGAGAGTTTGTCCGTCAGGAACCGGGATCCACACTGAATTAAGCGGAGTTGTCCACCACCATGGTCCTGCAGAAGGGCGTAACCAACGCAGTAGAGTCTGGAGGCGTCAGTCTGGAGGACGGTGGGTAGGGCTGGGTCGTAACAGGCGAGTACAGGTGGACTTAAGAGGGCCTGCTTGATGATCTGGGGTCCACAGCAATATTCTCCTGGGGCTCAGCAGGGGGCGTAACAGCTGGGCTGTCGCGGAGATGTCAGGTGAAAATTCAGCCAGCTGATTGACCAGACCCAAAAAAGAACGGAGGTCTGTCAGGTTGGCAGGGGTTGAAAAATCCCTGATTCCACTTAATTTCTCCGGGTCAGCTGCAATACCTGATGCTGAGAGAGTGTACCCACAGAAGTTCACTGATGGTGCGGCGACTACAAACTTGTCAGCGTTGAAGGTAATCCCGTACTTTCGACATCTGGTGAGAACTTCATATATTGGGGAGAGGTGGGTACAGTAGTCTTCGTCATGGAGTAAAATATCATCAACCACCTTGACACAATTCGTGACTCCTTGAAGGGCCGCGTCACCACGTTGACAGAATGCATCGCCCGTAGCGGCAAATCCCATGGGGCCTCTGCAATACTGATATCTTCCATATGGTGTGATGAATGTAGTCAAATGCTGGTCTTCTTCGGCCAACTCGATCTGCCAATAACCACATAAGGCGTCCATCGTTGTAAAAAACTTCGCCTTCGGGTCCACATTTCGAACAGCTGCGAAGGGTGTGGGTGAAGGGTGGGCTGGACGGGAAACTTGCTGGTTAAGTTTTGATAGATCGGTGGTGATCCGTACTCCACCACGAGGTTTGGCGACGGGGACGAGAGGGTGGCACCAAGGTGAAGGTTCGTCTCCGGCCGGCTTGATGATTCCCTGAGCAACCATGGAGTCAAGCTCTTGTCTAACTAGCTCCTTGTAGGCGTGAGGAATCAAACGAGGGGTGTGGATGGCAAAAGGTGTGGCACCATCCTTAAGATGAATCTTCATAGGTGGACCCACCATCGGCTTGAGTGGTGTGGATCCTAAAGATTTCTTCGTAACTAACACGTCAGCAAACTCCTTGAGAAGGTAAGCTCTTGCATCAGAAGGCCCAACAACGTCAGCTAGAGACGGTACAGAAAAGGGCCTGCAGAATCATGCTCGGCGCAGAATACTCCGGCTACACCAACACTCTCTCCACCCTGGAAATGCCATCCCTCAGTGACCACCACCACCAAGCACTGGGAAGGTTTGGCCGTGGACTACTGCACCACCCTCGCTATCGCCACCTCCTGCCACCTGCAGCCCCCCACCCACCTCGCGCAGTCCGCCACTCCAACAAAATTCAGCCCATAAGAGCCCGCACCGATAGATATAAGAACAGCACCATCCCATCTATTGTTAAAATAATAAACAACTCCTGATTTATGTACTGCACAGCCCTGTAAATATATTCAATGCATATTATATCATCATGTCTAAATTAAATGTAAGTCTGCATATTTTCAGCCACCGGCTGCAACTCTATTAATAAACCGTTTATTATTATTATTATTAGTAGTAGTAGTAGAGATAGGGAGTTCCTTCAACATGTTGACATGGGTGACCTTTAAAATTGGTTTGGGGAATTCCTTGGAAATAATGGCCAACTCTTGACAATGGCCATATGATAAAAGTGGAGTCGGGATCCCATTATGAACATCAATCCGGGCTGAGCAAGACTGCTTACCAAAGGTAAGAGTAGCCCAGAAAGATCCCAAAGCTGGAGCCATCTTGGAACCATCAGCTGTCAGTTTCGTTGTCTGAGGAGGGGGCTGTAGATTGCTCCCGGGTATTCCCAAACTTGCTAAGTGTTGTGGGCCAATTACTGAGACGTCAGCACCGGTGTCAGGTAACATCTGAAGACAGGATGACAAGTTACCGTGAGAGATGACGACACTGATGTGCAGGGGCGTCGTGTCTGTGGAACAATGTACACGACGGCAGGAACGACTGGACACAGAAGGAAGGGGCGTGCCAGCACTACCTGAGGATGACTTCTTGGATCCTAGGTGGTGTCCTTTCTGTGTCTTCTTACGACAACATTTGTCATAATGGCCCACACGACCACAAAGTCTACACTGAACTTTGCTAGCAGGGCACTTGACTGTGTAGGCCCAGTGACCCTGACGGTCGCAACTTCTGCACACGCTTTGAGCAGCTGGGCACTGGGAGGCATCATGATGTCTCGCGCAGCTTTTACACAAAGCTGCTGCTGAAGGTGTAGCTGGAGGGTGAGGGGTGGGGTTACCTTGCTGCTTCTTACCCTTTCTGTAGGAAGACACCGCCCTCACCTGGTCAGGTTGTGAACGTAAAGCTGAAGTCGCACACCTGGCGGCCTCGTACGCTCGACATTTTGTAACAACATCTTGAAGGGAGGAAGTGGGGTCAAGTGAAATGAGACGCTGAACTAGCTCTTCATCTCGAATACCCGTTAAAATGATTGTCTTGAGTTGTGTCTCTTCACAAACTTGAGAATTTCCAGGACAAACATCAACTTCCTCTGAACATCTTTTCAGTCTTACAAAAAATGCATCAAAAGATTCTCCATCAAGCTGCTTACATTGGAGGAGTTCTCTTCTTCTAAGTGCTTCGTTGCACTGTCCCTTAACATGTTCCTGTAACTTGTCAAGCACGGCCTCTACAGTCAGAGTTGTCGTAGGAGGCACTTGAAGTGTGTGCTCGAGAGTACGTTGTGTCTCTAAGGACAAGCACATACGAAGCTGTATCATCTGTTTAGGCTGTGGTAAACTTGACAGGTCAACCATTGTTGCATAGTCTTGCCAACGTCGACGCCATTCCCGAAATATCTGATAAGAAGCGTCAGACTTCAGAGAGGGAGGCGTTTGTGCTGCAGCCTTTTGAGGAATTGTTGAACCGACTCTGGGAAATGAGGTACCAGTACCTCTAGTCGTATCAGCATTAGTAGTAGCAGAAGAATCTTGTAGAGTAGATCGTTGTGGGGAGGCTAACAGGGAAATCAAGGCTTCAAATCTGGCTTGATCCTCTCTTCTTCTCAGGTCATCCTCACTTCTACGTATATCTTCTAGTTCTCTGCGTCTTTGTTCATCTTCGTGGCGTCGTCTTTCAGACTCTCTGTACCGAATTTCTTCCTCTTCTCTCCTTGCAACATAGTCCTGGCGTCGAGAAGTTTCCATCCACTTAATCAGTTGAAGGAGATCCTTGGACGCAGGCACCGCAGGAGAGCTTGCTCGCGACGAACGAGGAGATTCTGTGGGGATTGGGCGTTGCACTGTGGGGAGCGTGGGGCCTGAGTGTGGGTGGGGAGAGATCTCCCAAACTTAAACTCATAACCCCATCGTCCAGGGTATCATTTTGATCCCTGTGAGACATGCTGACAGCTTCTGTACTCTATCTGTGCAAGAGACCGGGTCAACCCCTCGTAATCTATGCACAGAATTACAGAAGTCTAAAGTAATACACAAGAATTTAATATAAAGTGGGCCTGTGAGTGCGTGTGTGTGTATGGCTCATTGCCGGGAGGCTTGGCGCGCTGCCAGACGTAAGGCAGCTTGGAGCAAGTCTCAAGGAACTGAAGTTGTCTTACTTATTAATTCGCAAGGTTCATTGTGTTTCTTGAGTTTATCAATTAAATCACTGCTATTGTGTATATGTGAATTAGATATTTGGCCTGTAAGAGGGATAGCATCTTTACCAGCCACTTGGATAATTTGTAAGTAACAGAACCCACAGAACTCACGATAGGACGTAATGGATTGTTAAGCTTGTGTGTTTTGATCAATCCATACATATAAGGTAAAGTGGGATTGATTTGAGAGAGCTGTTTGATGAGATCGGGGTTCTTTTTCAATAACATCTTCATTTTGGAATTAGATAACTTATTAATATTTTCCAGGGGATCTTTCGTAAGCTCACAATACGTGCTTTCATCACTAAGTAATGAATTCATCTTATCATTGTAGTCACTTTTATCCAAAATAACAATAGCATTAGACTTATCAGCCTTGGTAATATGGATATTCTTATTTCTTTTCAAGTTTATCAAGGCTGTTTCAAATCTTTTTGGAATGTTTGAAACAAATTTCTTATTTAAAACATTATGTATACAACCTTTAGCTATGGAAATATCTTCATTTGTAACATCTGACGACTTATTCTTTTCCAGGTTGATTATACCTTTAGCAATAGTAAGCGGATTAACACACCGTTGAGTGATAGAAAACTTCCTACCAAAACCAAGAACAAGTTTCTCATTTGTCTGTAGATCATAAGATGATAAGTTTATGAACAAATTTGGATCACTCAATATGGTCCAGTAACTCTCGTCAAACAGAGCATTTAATTTGGCATTTAACCTTCTTTTTTGGGCTTTGTCAGTTTCACTAAGAAGTTGATATACAAAATCACGAATGGTGTGCCACTTATCAACACAAACACTGTTTTGCATAAGTATTTTACACTGAGCACTGTGTTTGAAGGCTAATTTCACACTATCACTTGAACTCTTGATAAGGGAATCTAGCAACACCTTATCCAACTCAGAGAATGCTTGATTGTCCAGATTTCTTAGTCTACTTGGAAGACAGGACTTGGGAACAATTTTATCATCTCTGCAATCTTTCAAAAACTTCAACTTGTATTTGAGACTATGAGCCTTCAGCAAACTCTTCTTGTAGTTACGGTAGATGGGGCGAAGATGAGGATGTTGTTGACAGATTAAGGAGACAGCGTAAGAGAGACGTGTAAGTTCCATATTTCATGGAAATCCACAATGAAAATGTGGATAAGATAAATCTTGATAAAATCACACAAGTAATCCAGTTGCCTCTGAAGATGTCTTGAATAAAGACGAAAGCTAAGGTGCACCGTTGTTTCCATTTTCCCGTGTGATTTTATCAAGATTTATCTTATTCACGTTTTCATTGTGGACTTACATGAAATATATATATATATATATATATATATATATATATATATATATATATATATATATATATATATATATATATATATATATATATATATATATATATATATAGAGAGAGAGAGAGAGAGAGAGAGAGAGAGAGAGAGAGAGAGAGAGAGAGAAAACCTACCAATGTGTGTTCATTCATTCATTATTATTCTGCCCACCATAATAGAGTCAAACAGTCAGTATTTTCAACAATGTTTTTACGTGCTTTGAGAATTTGCAGCCCGGAATTCATTGATGAGGAATATAAATATATCTATAATATTGGCTCAAACCTTAAATACCCTAGATCTTTCATAGACAAATGCCTGAACACTACTAAGAAATCTTTTTATAGAACTGATCCCAAGCCCACCCATGACCATAAGAATATCTTAGTACAGTATTACCATTTCACAAAAATTTCTCTCAAATTCCTTTACAACTAAAAACCTGGAACGTCAATGTGGCATTTAAAAATTCATGCACTGTTAAACAAATGTTAATCAAGAACTCCCACAACAACACAATTGGTTGCATTTATAAAGTTCCTTGCAAGGAATGTAATATGTTTTACTTAGGCCAGACAGGTAAAGATCTTGTAACTAGACTTAAACAACATAAATATAGTGTTAGGACAGGCCAGGAATCCAATGCTCTGTTTGTTCATCTGAGGGACAATAAGCATTGCATTGACTGGGATAATGCCTCCTCAATATTACCTTGTAATTCAATTGACAGTAGGAACATTATAGAATCTAGTCTCATTAAACATACCGAAGCAGTCAACATGAATTTGAGTAATGGCATGTACAAACTGGACAATTTTGTAATTAAGAAGATTTGTAACCAGGTGAGAAGGTTGGGTCACCTTACCCTCTGACCTGACTACCGACAGTTGCGGTGCTATTTAAAGATTAGCAGGGTCATTACCTAATACCTGACCATTGTGGACCTGTTCTCACCCTCCTCTGTATATATACACCTTGTTTTGTACTTCTCTTTAGTCTGTACTCACCCCTGAAGATGTGAATTACACAAAAGCGCTTGGGAACTTCGTATTTTCTTCTTTCCTTGTGGTTATCAGCACACACATATATATATATATATATATATATATATATATATATATATATATATATATATATATATATATATATATATATATATATATATATATATATATATATATATGTGTGTGTGTGTGTGTGTGTGTGTGCTCTCCGAACATTTCTAGACCCGCTTATGTGCACAATTCCTTTCTTTTCTGGCTGGAGCCTTAACATACACCGTTCCCGTCAGTCAGTCACACACCTAGCATGTCGCCACACATATTCATTCAGATTTAACTTAACTTTTAACGCGCTGATCTTATTTCCTGAATATACCATATTTTTTTGTCAGCCGAAGTTGTTTTTTTAATTAAACATTTAGATACAATTGTTACCAGGGTAGCTGCTTCGTAAGTTCATTCTTCACCCGGCATCTGTAATTTCCTATTCATGAAGTTCGCTTTCCATCACGTAATACCTATTTCTAAATATTCTTTGGTGATTTGCTGCATAATAAAAGTGGACTACAAGAAGTTCTTCAAAATTAACTTAAGATACCCTGTGACAATATAATGGTTTATATATTATATGTAATTATAGGGCCCGGATAGTTATGCATTTGCATATTTCATATGCAAATGCATATTTTGCGTGATTTCTATGATAAGTGCATATTACCTAGATAACTGCATATAAATGCATATTTTGGTAAAATATTCATCTGGCAGTATCTCTTTGTTGCCACTGAATGAGCACACGTGGTACTGGGAGGTGAGGTGAGGTGTGGTTAGGTGAAGTGAGGTGAGGTCACGTCGCTTTAATCTGTCGTTTCCACACCCGGTCATGACTCATTGGACTAGTGAGTTAGTCAGTCAGGAGCAGTGCTGCTGTGTGGAGCTACTCTCTTCTGCTGCTCGTGAAAATGCCGAAAGTACAAAGAAACCAAAATGAAGTGCTGAGATCATATGTAAAGGAATTTGATGCATTTACTACTGATGGAAGTGTACTGTTTTGTAAATATTGTGAAGCACCAGTGACAGCGAGCAAGAAATTTCAAGTCCAACAACACCTTAAAACAAGCAAACACATCCGACTCGAAGCTGTTAAGTCCAATAGTGCACAAAAGGAGCAACAACTACTTCTTGCATGTTCCAGTAAGTCAGGGCCTGATCGTTCCCAGTTCAACGCAGATTTGTGCAAGGCATTTGTTTCAGCGGATATTCCATTGCA
>NW_024714710.1:0-10776 GCF_018991925.1 Homarus americanus
TAAGAGTAGTGGAAAGCTGGAAGCAATGAACATCCCATCTCCCCCGTACATTAACTGGAGTGAGCCATGAGTGGCGAGTGTGAGCCATACCCGACTGATTCATGGACATGCCCCCCCCCCACCCATACTGTAGTGGAGCAGCCGTAAGTGATACTATATTGTTAGATGAAAAATTTTGATATACTCTACTAGTATGTATATAGGTATCCCCCGTAATATGAACGTTCTAGATTAGAAAATATATTTATAAGAATTTCATAAATTTACACCACTTTCTTTAGATATGAAAGCTTCTCCTGCTTATTTGAATTTGGGTCTGGGCAAAAATTCAAATCACGTGCCTAGAGTCACCTGACGCGGCTATCTTGGGGAGATATTAAAAGATTAAGGCCCTTACCAAGCCCACCCCTGAAAGTTGGGAATGCTGTACAGATGCCGTAGCTACTTCACTCCTGAGCATTTGCTCCAAGTATATAAGGTATTCATTCGTCCTAACTTGGAGTACTGCTCTCATATCTGGGGTGGCTCTTCTTCTGTCCAACTATTAGATAGGGTGGAATCAAAGGATTTCGTCTTATTAACTCTCCTCCTGTGAGTTGTGTTATTGTTATTTTTCAACTCAGATTTTTGGGTAGACATTTACATGATTTTAATTTTAATTTTAATTTTTTTTTTATTTTTACTCTTTTACATGCACATACAATCTTCATATATAATGTGTGCAAAAAAAACCCACTACAGTATAAGGTCAAAACATAAAGGGAATAAAATTTTTGTAGATCACCATGAATCGTTGGTGAGGGAAGAGGAAAGGAGGAGGGGTGCACTTTCATTTTCCCCTCAACTTAGTTTTTCATTACTTTATGCTGCCCCCCCCGACTGAGAGTCTACCCAGATACACTAGAACTCATAAATCACTAATGTAATGAAATGCAGGTTCACAATTCTTTATCCATTATTTGACGTGTGTAATGTCTACATTCACATTATTCGCTATCTTGCAAGAATTCCAACAATGCAAATTATATTCTCCTAACTTTAGTCTGTGACATTTTATAAGATAAAAACTTTAAGCCTAAAACTACCTTCACCCTTGGGAGGGGGGAGGTGATGTTTTGACAGCCAGGCAGGGGGGAGGAGGGGGGGGTGAGATGAGGTTGTGGGGTACGAGATGTTTGGGTTCACACTCAGAATGGGATGGAGAAAGGAAACTCACAATGTGCTCACTGTATACGTATTGTATTGGATGTACAATGCAGCTTGGTGCAGGGAAGTGGCAGCGTGATTACAAGCGTGATGTAGAGAGAGCTGGTTGGTGAGGGTGCTCAGAGGAGGACCAGCTTGTGGGTCCCCATGCTCGCCGGCGGGAGCGAGGGCCGCCAGGCAGCGGCAGAGGAGGTGGTGTTGTTTGCTGGTTGGTGTAGGTAGAAAGAAAAGACAGGTCACCACGAGGTCAGGTCTTATATAGCTATGTAAGGCGGTGCTGGTTGACCTAGACCACGAGGCATACACTGGGGAATTCGCGGGGTCGGCTACTCAGCGACAAACAGCATTTGTAGGGGAGAAATCCACGACAAGGTATTCACCAGCCGGCAGGGACAATAATCCTGTGTGTCTTAACAGTTTTTCGGTTATAAAATGTCACTGAATTGACCGGGGAGAATATAACTTACATTGATGGGATTCTTGTAAGACGGTGATTAATTTAAATAAACATGCTACACTTTGCACTAGACATAAAAAATTTAGTAATTATTTAGTACATTTGAGTACAGTACAGGGCAATTATTTATTTTACCATTGTTTTAGTATGGTGTGTGCATGTAAATGAGTAAAAATAAATGAAGAAAGTTACGTACATCTACCCAAAAATAGTTGAAAAACTTGTACATTCCTAAAATGTATTACACTAATGTGCAAAATTTTTTATCTCTTGTGCAAAATATATTGTCTATATTTAAATTATTCGCTGTCTTGCAAGGATTACAGCAATGCAAATTATATTTGCCTGACTTTAGTCTGTGATATTTTAAAAGATAAAAGCTTTAAGCCACAAACCACCAAACCCTAGGGGGGAAGATGGGGGCGGGGGAGGAGGTGATGTGTTTGACAGCTGGCACCAGGAAGTCTAGTGAAATATTTATTTATTTATTTATCTGTCCTTTAGAGTAAGTTTTCGTTTTTCGCTTATAAAATGTCACTGAACTAACCTGGGAGAATATAACTTACATTGATGGGATTCTTGTTAAATAGTGATTAATTTGAATATAAATATGCTATAGTTTGCACTAGACATAAAAATTTTAGTAATTATTTAGAATATTTGAGTACATGTATAGTACAGAGTTGGCTTGTGTTTGGGCATTATGAACGAGTATGAGAGAGGTTTAAGCGCACTAAATTGACACACGAGAGGCAGGTGTTACTCTGACAATACCCAATACAGTACCCACTCAGCAACTGAAGACAGAGAGGTGGGATGGCAGGGGTGGAGCGTTTGGTGGGCATACAACACATTTTGAAAATTTTGAGCTTGAAATTGGAAATTGTAACCAAACCCCCGGGGTAATCCGCGCCAGTTTTGACTCACTTAAGATAGGAAAGATTCGCTTTAAATTGATAGTGTCATTAATTGTGGGTGTCGCTTTAAATCAATAATTTTAAATCGATTCGCTTTAAATCAATAATTTTAAATCGATTCGCTTTAAATCGCCGTTCTACTGTATCACAGCCTTCAGCCAAGCTGTGAGTTGCCTTCTTGTTATTTTTCAATTTGTGTTTTTGGGTACAGTTGAGTCTGGATTTACGCGGTTTTTGTTTACGCGTTTGGTCATTTACGTGGTGCCTTGCCAGAATGAAATGCTTTAATTACGTGGTAAATTTGGTCATTTACGCGGGTGAAGTATAATTTGTTTATTTACTGAAGATATTTGTTTTAGCTCTTAAAATTCATACAAATTACCCGGCCAGAATATAATTTACATTGCTGGAATTCTTATAAGATTGTGATTATTTTAATCTAAACATCATGGAATTTGCATTAGACATACAAATTTTAGATCGAATGTAAGAATTTTGATTAGAAAGAGCCAAAATTTTATCTTTTGTGCAAAATATATGACGTTTATATTCAAAATATTCCTGGTCTTGCAAGGAATCTAGCAATACCAATTATATTATCCTAACTTTAGTCTGAGGTATTATTTATTACTAAAAATGTAAATATACTGTTTTAACCCAAACATTTCTCTGGTAGGGAGGGAAGGTGGGGGGTGGGGAAAGGGAGGGAGGGAGGGACCCAGCAAGCATGGGAAGAGGGGGGGGTGGCAGAGGTGGGGTATTTTGATTGACAGATAGTGTCTGGGTGAAGTATAAATTGTTTATTTACTGAAGATATTTGTTTTAGCTCATAAAATTCATACAAATTACCCACAGAATATAATTTACATTGCTGGAATTCTTATAAGATTGTAATTATTTTAAATATAAACATCATGGAATTTGCATTAGACATACAAATTTTAGATCTTATGTAAGAATTTTGATTAGAAAGAGCCAAAATTTTATCTTTTGTGCAAAATATTTGACATTTATATTCAAAATATTCCTGGTCTTGCAAGGAATCCAGCAATGTCAATTATATTATCCTAACTTTAGTCTGAGGTATTATTTATTACTAAAAATGTAAGCCTTCTGTTTTCTCCCAAAATTTCTCAGAAAGGGAGGAGCCAGCGAGCGTGGAAAGAAGAAGGGGGGGGGGCGGGAGTTGAGTCCATTATTTTAATGGACATTAACCAGTGACTGTATATCTCTTAAATATTAATTGTGTGTACATACCATCATAAAATTAAGATGTTATTTTTACTACAACGTAGGTATTGCGTCGGTATTGTGTCGGAAAAAGTGGAGTTTGGGGGTTGGCCCAGCCTCTATTTCAATTAATCCCATATGTTCTGTTATTTCATTTACGCGTTACTCCGCTGGTTCAATTGACCGTGTAAATGAAGACTCAACTGTATATATACAGTGAACCCTCACTTTACGAGGTTAATTCAACCCACAGGGTACCGCGGAAAGTGAGAAACGCGTAAAGTGAACAACATAACATATGGGATTAAATGAAATAGAGACCGGCTGACCCCCAAACTCCACTTTTTCCAACACAATACCTATGTTCTAGTAAAAATAACATCTAAATTTTATGATGGTACATGCACACAATTAATACTTAAGAGAAATAGAGAAATACAGTCGCCAAGTTAATGTCCATTCCAATAATGGACTCAACTCTCTCCCCCTCTTCTCACACTACACTCGCTGGCTCTTCCCTCTCTGAGAAATTTTTTGGGGAAAACCACAAGATTTTAAGGTATAGTAATAAATAATACCTCAAACTAAAGTTAGGATAATATAATTGACATTGCTGGATTCCTTGTAAGACCAGGAATATTTTGAAAAATGTCATATATTTTGCACAAAAGATAACATATTTACTCCGAGTAAACAAAATACTTACATTAGATCTAAAATTTGTATGTCTAATGCAAAATCTATATGTTTATATTCAAAATGATCATCAAATTGAAAGAATTCCAGCAATGTAAATTATATTCTGGCCGGGTAATTTGTATGAATTTTATGAGCTAAAACAAATATCTTCAGTTAATAAAAAAAATAAATATTCTTCACGACACTATCTGTCAATCAAAGTACCCCACCTTGCCTCCCCCCCTCTTCCAACCGTGCCAGATGGTCGGTCGTTCCCTCCCTACCAGATAAATGTGTGGGAGAAACCAGAATATTTACCTTTTTAGTAATAAATAATACCTCAGACTAAAGTTAGGATAATATAATTGACATTGCTGGATTCCTTGTAAGACCAGGAATATTTTGAATATAAATGTCATATATTTTGCACAAAAGATAACATATTTACTCAGAGTAAACAAAATACTTACATTAAATCTAAAATTTGTATGTCTAATGCAAAATCTATGATGTATATATTCAAAATGATCATCAAATTGTAAGAATTCCAGCAATGTAAATTATATTCTGGCCGGATAATTTGTATGAATTTTATGAGCTAAATAAAAAAAATTATACTTCACCTGCGTAAAGGGGTACACGCACCGCGGAATGTGAGCATTCCGGTTTTCGGCAGGGTACCGCGTAAATGCAGAATGTGGGACAGCGTAAAGCGAGGGTTGACTGTATACAATTTTTTATTTATTTTTTTATTTGTTACTCTGTTACATGTACACACAATCTTCATACAGAATGTGCAAAGAAAATTATAAAATAATTATCATAAGGTAAAAAATATAAAGGAATTAATCATTGTGTGTGTAGAAGCAAGCACTGAGGGTGGGAGGGAGAGAGCTATGGCTGGCATAGCTCTGCTCTCTTACTGTCTCATGCCAAATAGCAACACAGTATTTTTTCTTTTACATATTATATTATTTTTATTATTATTTTTATTTATTCTTCACATTTACTGGTACAGTATACTCATATATTATATTATGTACAAAGAATAACTTCTTCCACAAGCAAACCTCCTACACATCCAGCCCACAACACAGTTCAGGCAATCACCCAGCTGACTCACAGAAGTGCAATGGCCACTGCAGTGGGTGTGTATGCCATCACGTCATGTGATGCATTTATAGCCGAGTAACCCACCATCTCATGACACATTTACTTCCCACATATGCTCTTCATTTTTCTTATTTTATAGTTTTATATTAAATTTTCCATATTTCTAAGCAACATTAGAGTATTGTAATGATTTTTACACAACTTTCATACATTCATTACAAGTAACAATATATGAGGCGGCTGGCTTGGTTGGTGATGTAGTTATATCCAAGGCTTTGGCTATAACTCCTTCCACACACTTACACTTCTCACACACAGAGACCCATGCTCTTCATTGTCTTATTTATATTTTTACATTATATTTTATTAATTTTTAAGTCACATTAGAGTATTGTAATGATTTTTAGACAACTTTTATAATGCCATTACAAGCAACAATAAATGCAATGGCTAGGCTGGAGAGACGGAGACATAGGTTATAGCTCACCACCTACACACACGTTTACTTCTCACACATAAGCACCCTTAACCATGCTCTTAATTTTTCTTATTTCATAGTTTTATATTTTCTTTCTTTGTTTTTGTCACATCATTTATACAGAGTGGAATAATTGTTAAAGTTGCCTGTTTTTCTGAGACAAGTGTGCTGGGAATCAGCTGGCACAGCCATCTTGGGGAAAGAGGTGCAGACTGCCCAGTTAAACAGTATTTTATTTATTTTTTCATGTGTTAGGTAGTATATTAGAGTAGTTGTGTACTATTTATCATTAAGTTAAATAGGTTTTGTTAATGTTTGTGAAATGGTTTCGTGTTTTGGGGGTAAAATACAGTGGTCCCTCGGTTAACGAACGGTTCGATTAACGAAATTTCAGTTAACGAATTAGCTCCCATAAGGATTTTCAGTTTGCTTAACGAACAAAACTTCGATTAATGAAATCCTTACGACAAACACGTTTTGTTGTGCGCATCAGCTGATCAGCTAGTCCGCCAATACAGTAATCGGTTCTTTGTTTACATTCGTTTCCAGTGGAGTAAATATCAAGAAGGTTGTGCTCTTTAATATTTGTGCATTTTTTATATTAAAATTATTAGTTATTTTAAAATTTAGTTTACATATTGATAATATATGCAGTACAGGGAACTAGTTTTTTGTGCGCCCATCAGCCGCTTGACTCACCCGCTAAAGCTTCTCTGTTTAACTTTGTTTACAGTGGAGGAAACATTGTGTTTGTTGTTCTCTTGAATACAGAGTATTTTTATGTTTTTACATTAAAATTATTGGTCATTCTGAAACTTAGTTAACATATTGATAATATATAGCGCAGTGCAGTATTGATTTAAATAAAATAATCTTTAATTACAGCTAGTGAACTTAAAATTTTATTGGTGAAACTACTGCAACAAGCATGGGTCCAACATTCTACATTCACACCTCAAAGTAAGTGTACAGTACTGTACTGCATTTTGTTTATACTTTGTATGTACTTTTCTGTGAGTTGGAACCAATTACCCAATATCCCATTAAAAAAAATAGATTCGGTTAACGAACGACTCTGTGGAACGAATTGTGTTCGTTAACCGAGGGACCACTGTACAGTGATCCCTCGGTTAATGAAATTTCGGTTAACGAATTACCTTCCATAAGATTCTTCACTTCGGTTAACGAGCAAACCCTATGTTCACGAATTCCTTACGAATTTTTCCCAACATGTTTTCGCCTGCATTTGGCTGCCCACCAACTGTAGTATTAGTCCGCCAATACAGTAATCGGTTTTAGGGCTTAAATTCCTTACCATTTTAGTAAATATCAAGAAGGTTGTACTATTCAATAATTTTAAAAGTTTTATATTAAATTTTTTAGTAATTTTAACAATTATTGAACATAATTGAAGTACAGGAAACTAGTTTTTTGCACGCCAAACAGCCACTCAACACACCAAGCTTGGCGTCAGTTTGTTTACCAGTTCAGAAAAAGGAACATCTTGTTTGAGACTCTTCAACATGAAAGCTTTTTTTCTATGTTTCCAGTCAAATTATTGGTCATTTTGAAATATATTTTACATATTGATAATATATAGCGCAGTGCAGTGTTGATTTAAAGAAAATAATCTTGAATTCCACCAAGTGAACTAAAATTTTATGGGTGAAATGGCAGCATGGGAAGACTTCTCTTCCACCCCAATGCCTTCTCTTCTCCCTTCTCCACCCCCATTCTAATTCCCATCATCATCAACCAGGAGCCTTCTACATGCACACCTCAAAGTAAGTGTACTTTACTGCATTTATTTTTAGTTTGTATGTAATTTTCAGTGAGCTGGAACCAATTACCCAAAAACCCATTGAAACAATGGTTTCGGTTAACGAATTTTCGGTTAAAGAGCAACCTTCTGGAATGAATTGTGCTTGTTACCGAGGGACCACAGTATTGGAGTATTTTTGTCATTGAGGAACAGAACCTTATTTTTCCCATAATTTCTTTTATTCATCCAACAAATTGACTCATGAGTGTTATTCATAACGTTTTATGATATCTGAATACAGTCGGCCCTTCACATACGCGGGTTTAGCATTCACGGATTCGCAAATACGCGGATTGCCCCGCCAGAGGAATATTCTGTACATTGAAGTAATTGAAGTTCATTCAAATAGCGTGCCATTCAACTCGGGCGCGGCACCGAACACGGGACACCGCCCGCTCCCGCAACCTCACACACACACACGCATAGCTCTCCCTCACTCAGTCAGTCTCGCTGTAACCACACTTGTGTTGACATCAGCATTGTAGTTGCAAAAATATTACATTTCCGTGAATGTATTATATCAAGCACAGTATGAATAGAATATCACTAATATAAGAGTATTTTAACCGAAAACTACTAAAAAAACGAGTAACATCTCTTGAACATCGGAAGGTTAGATAAAGTCTCTTGTGTGAGAAGTGAACATGTATGGAGGTGGTTCTAGCCAAGGCCTTGGCTATAAATTATGCCCAACTTGGCAGCCCAACTAAGTCGTAAATTGTCACTTGTAATGAAACTATAAATGTTGTGATAAATCATCACAATTCTTTAATGTGGAAAATATAATATAAAACTATAAAATAAGAAAAATAAAGAGAATATGTGGGTGTGTTATGGAATAGGTTTTTCATTGTTTTTTGGCAATTTTGACTTCGTGTAGGTCAACATCGTGTTTTTGGGTCTTCATGATGTTTTCTTTAACATAACTCCTGCATTGTTTAAGGAATATGTGTAATTTCAATTTCATTATTCTCAATTACATTTAGGAATGCATCCCTTGTGATAACCGGGGTATTCCTTTACTGCTTAAATTACGTTCCAATTTATTCACTCATCGTCTTGAATAAAGACGAAAGCTAAGGTGCTCCTTTGTTTCCCTTTTTCCTGTGTGAGTTTATTAAGATTTATCTTATCCACGTTTTCATTGTGGATCTACATGACATACTATAGGTAGGGTTCAATAACACCTGCCTGAGCCATGCACAGTTCAAAGTACTGTATTGGCCTCTCCATTAATATATCTGGAGGAATGAAAACTCAAATGAGTCTCATTTGCTTTTCCCTAGTGTTGTGGACATTTTATTGCATAATCTCATAACACAAGATTTTGTGTGTAAGTGAATAGACAGATTTTTACATGATATCTACCAGATACTCAGTATTGTCTTGAATTGGTTGTCCAATACCCTGTTGATTCATGGGTTGTTGCCCCATAGCCTGTTGGCCTATGTTCTGCTGGCCTATTGCTTGTCCCATAACTTGTTGACTTTGTCCAGCCATCTGTGGCCTTATCCCTTGCATCATGATGATGTGTTGCTGTTGTTGCTGCTGATGCTGCTGCTGGTGCTGGACTTGCTGCTGCTGTTGAATTCTTACTTGTTGCTGTAATTAAAAAATATATATTAAAAATGGAATGAATAAAGATGCTCCATAATACTACAGCAGTATTGATGATGTATGTACGATACGTTAGGCACGTCGCTATGTGAGAAGGAGAAGAGTCAGTCAAACTGCGACAAGCATCCAGTAAACACTATTTAACATGTGTCCTTTATTATTTGGTGTTCACTGTCCCATTGTCATAACATATTTTTGCCTGTAAACTGTTGCAACATTAAATGACTAACCATTGCAAGTGTTTCATGAAGACCTCAACATATTATGGTGCAAAAGTTTAACCAATGTGTGGAATAACCTTGCTGACTATTCACACACTTCATAACGCTCTCACCCCATCGTCATAGATCCCACTTACTCTTCCAAGAAACTCTACAGCCTTGCCGAAGCAGCAGAAATTGTGGGATTGGATGAACCATGTCACCCAGCAACCCAGATGCCACACCACTCCACTCATATTTCAAGTTATGAGGATACCTGTGCACAGGTTCTATCTTGAAACAAGGCTCGGTGATCTGTTGCTGAGACACCGCTCTGAGAATCATCAGTACCTGTATTGAATTCAGCTCCCAAACCCAACTTTATGCCATCAATTTTCAGTTCTCAGACTTCTCTCGTAGTGGCTGAGGTCCATATGGATGAGACAGGCATATCTGCTACTCCTCATCACCTCTCCACCAGCCATCCTGGTACTACAAGAATTTCAGCAAAATACCACAGAAAGTGAGACCTCTTTACTAACTTCATAACCTAATTCTGAGTCCCAGACACTCCAACAGACGTCAGCTCATGCTGGCACCACCTCCTCAGAGATGCCGACTGATGCTCTTCTGGAAGTATATGGTGACGAGACCCCAGCTAAAATAGAGCTGGCAGCTGGGACACCCTGGCACAGGGGTCACTTCTATGGATCCTCCATGGGGAGCTATCTCCAAAGGTTAACTCTGGTGTGGGTCCACTGGATGGGTCTACATCTGGGTTGACTGTGGCCACAAAGCCACAGACACTTCATTCAACCTTGGGGCAGGACAGAAAAGCCCAGTCCCACACAAGCCGCTTCCCCCCCCCCCCTCCCCCTCAACAGAGGGACCCTAAGAAGCTCATGTCATGGTACACTCCCAGTTCATTCTTCAGGCTTCAACACCCAAACTATGCCTAAGCCTAAATGCCTGTTGGGAGCCGCACACTTGCGTACCCTTACCGTATATCTCGGCTTATAAGACGGAATTTGAACATTAAAAAAATCTGCCCAAAATAG
>NW_024714711.1:0-72937 GCF_018991925.1 Homarus americanus
CCTGTGCCACACCCCTGACACCCCAGGCACACCTCTGACACCTCCAGGCACACCTCAGGCACCTCAGGTACACCTCTGACACTTCCAGGTACACCCCTGACACTTCCAGGCACACCCTGACACTCCATGTACACCCTGGACACCCCAGGCACACACCAATGACACTCCAGGCACACCACTGACACTCCCCTGGGCACTGGACACCCCAGGCACACCAACACACCTTGCACCACAATGACTCTCCCAGGTACACACCTCTGACACTTCCAGGTACACCTCTCTGACTCTCCAGGCACACCTCTGGACACCCCAGTACACCCTCTGACACTCAGAACACTCTCTCCACACTCCCAGGCACACCTCTGACACTCCCAGGCACACCTCTGACACTCCCCAGGCACACACCCCACACTCCTGCACACCCTCTGGGACACCCCAGGCATTCCCACTGACATCTCTGGTTCATCTGACACCCCTGCAGTACACCTTGACACTCCCAGGCACACTTCTTGACACTTTGCACCTGATAATTCCTGTTATCCTCGATACCCCCAGGTACCCTCTGACACTCCCTTGAACACCTTTTGACACTCCCAGTTGCCACTCCTGACACTCCCAGGTGCACCCCTGACACTCCCAGGCACACCCTGATATTCCCAGGCACACCCCCACACCTTCTGAGATACACCTGACACCCCAGGCACACCAATCACACCCCAAGCACAACTCTGGACACACACACCCCAGGCACACCACTGACACTACCAGGTAAACCCTCTGACACCCCAGGCACACCTTGACAGTCCCAAGTAGGTACACCTCTGACACCCCAGGTACACCTCTGATACGCCCAGGCATGCCACCTCTGACACTCTATGGGCACACCTGCTGACACTCCCAGGCACACCGCTGACACTGCAAGATAATCTTCCAGGGACATTCCATGCACACCGCCAGACACTCATACAGGCACACCTGAGACACTCCCATCTCAGACACTCCCAGGTACACCTCTGACACTCCCCAGGCACACCCTGACACTCCCCAGGTACTCCTTGACGCTCCCAGGCACCCGACACTCCCAGCCCACCCTGACACTCCCCAGGCACACTTCTGACACTGGAGGCACACCCTCAGACACTGCCCAGGCACACCCCAGACACCACCAGGCACACCTCAGACACCCCACAGCCCAGACACCACAGGCACACCCCAGACACCCCAGGCACACCCCACAGGCATTCCCAGGCACACCTCTGACACCCAGGTACACCCCTGACACTTCTGAGGTACACCCCTGACACTTCCAGGTCCACCCTGACACTCCCCAGGCACATTCAATGACACCCCTGTGGCACACCACTGGACACTCCCTGGCACACTCTGACACCTCTGCAGTGCCACCAATGACACTCCCCAGGCACACCTCTGACACTCCAGGCACACCTCCTCTGACACTCCCAGGCACACCCCTCTGACACTCCCAGGTACACCTCTGACACTTTCAGAACATCCCTGACACTTGCAGCCACCCTGACATTAATCATAGGGCTGGCCTTCTGAGACACCGCAAGCACAATTCCCTGACACTCATGACACACACCCCCTGACACTCCCCAGGTACACCAATCACACTCCCCAAGTACAACTCTGACACTCCCAGGTACACCACTGACACTACCAGATACACCCATGACACTCCAGGCACCCCTGACACTCCCCAGCCACACCCCCTGACACTCCCCAGGTAAACTCTGACATTCCCAGGCACACCTCAGGCACTCCCAGGCACACCCTGAAACTCCAGGAACACCTTTGACACTTGGTACACCCCTGACACTCCAGGTACACTGCTGGACACTGCCAGGTACACTTAGACACCTCTACACCTCTCAGACACCCAGGCACAGCCACAGACACTCCCAGTTACACCTCTGAGTAACTCCCAGGTGCACTTGAGACACTTAAAGTGCACCTCTGATTAATTCCCAGGCAGTCAGCCTGAAACTCCCAGTCACACTGCTGACACTGCCAGATACACTATGACACCCAGGTACACCCATGACACTCCCCAGTTACACCCCTGACACTCCCAGGAACACCTGACACCCCAGGCACACCCTCAGGCACCCCAGGCACACCTCTGACACTCCCCAGGTACACCCTGACACACTTCCAGGTACACCCTGAGACACTTCCATGCACACCACACCCCAGGCATGAAAGCACGACACTTAGTATTACCACCGACACCCTGGTACACCTCTGACACTCCTTGTACACCAATGGCCCCAGGTACACCAATGACTCTCCCCAGGCACACCTCTGACACTTCCAGGCACACCTCTGACTCTCCCAGGTACACCTGACACCCCAGGCACACCTCTGGACACTCAGGAACACCCTGCACCCCAGGCACACCTCTGACACTCCCCAGGCACACCTCTGACACTCCCCAGCCGTCTCTCTCACACTTCCAGGCACACCTCTGACACTCCCCAGGCATTCCACTGACATTCCCTGGTTCACATCTGACACTCCTGGCACACCTTGACACCCCAGGCACACCTCTGACATTCCCAGGCACACCTCCTCGATACTCCCAGGCACACCTCCTGATAATTCTGGTGTACCTCTGGACACCCCTGGCACACCTTTGACACTCCCAGGCACACCTCTGATACCCCAGGTACACCTCTGACACTTCCTAATACACCTCTGACACTCCCTAGCACACCACTATACTACTGCACACCTCTTCTGACACTCCCCAGTGCACACCTCTGATACTCCCAGGCACACCTCTGATACTCCCAGTACGTCTCAGACACTCTGGTTCACCCCGGATACTCCCCACAGGCACACCCCAGACACTCTGTTCACTCCTGACACTCCCCTGGTTCCCCCTGACACTCCCTGGCACACCTCTGAAAACCCCAGTAGGGTACACCCTACACTCCCCTGGTTTTCCCCTCTGACACCCCTGGTGCAGGCCATTCTCCCCAGACACTCCCAGGCACACCCCCACACTCCCAGGCACTACTCTGACACCCCAGGTACGCCTCTCTGACACTTGCAGGCACACCTCTGACACCTGCACACACCTCCGACACTCCCAGTTACACCCCTGACACTCCCAGGTGCAACCCTCACCCCACAGGCACACCTCGATATTCTGCAGGCACACCTGTGACACTCCAGACACCTCAGACACCCCAGGCCACCAATCACACCCAAGCACATGTCCTGACACTCCCAGGTACACCACTGACACTACCAGATACACTCCTGACACTCCCAGGTACACCTCTCTGACACTCCCCAGGCACACCTCTTACACCCCAGGTACACCTGGGATGCCCATAGGAGATGGCTCTCTGGACACTCCTAGGCCAGCTGACACCAGGCACACCAAGACACTGCAAGATACACCTCTGACATTCCCCATGTACACCCCTTGGGGACACCTCCCCCAGGCACACCAGACACTCCCAGACCATCTTTCAGACACCTCATAGTACACCTCTGACACTCCCAGGCACAATTCCTCTGACACTCCCAGCAACACCTCTGACACCCTGAGGTTCACCCTAATATTCAGTATACCTCTGACACTTGTGTACACCACCGCTGACACTGAGGCACACCGCCGAAACCGCAAGACACACCTCCCGACATTCCATGTACACCCCCAGACACTTCCAGGCACACCCCAGACACCTGTGATCACCCCACAGACACCCCAGGCACACCTCTGATACTCCCCAGGCACCTCTGACACTTCCAGATACACCTATGACACCCCATGTACACCAATCACACTCCCAAGTACAACTCTGACACTCCCAGGTGCACACCACTGACACTACCATGTACACCTCTGACACACCCAGGTAGTCCTTGACGCTGCCAGGTACTCTCCGACACTCCCCAGGAACACCTCTGACACTCCTGAGGCACACCTCTGACACTCCCAAGCACACCGCTGACACCCCAGGCACACCCCTGACACTCACACACACACCAGGCACACCCCAGACACTGCCAGGCACACTTCAGACACCCCAGGCACAGCCCAGACACCCCAGTCACACCTCTGATAACCCCAGGTGCACCTGTGACACTCCCAAGTGCACCCTGACACTCCCCAGGCACACCCATGACACTCCCCAGTTACACCCCTGACACTCCCAGGCACACCTCACACCCCAGGCACACCCCAGGCACCTCCCAGGCACACCCCTGACACTTCCAGGCACACCCCTGACACCCAGGCACACCCCTGACACTTCCATGCACACCTCTGACACTCCCAGGCACACCAATGACACCCCAGGCACACCACTGTCACCCCTGGCACACCTCTGACACCCCACACCAATGACACCCCAGGCACACCAATGACTCCCAGGCACACCTCTGACACTTCCAGGCACACCTCTGACCTCCAGGCACACCTCTGACACTCCCAGGCACACCTCTGACACTCAGGAACACCTCTGACACTCCAGGCACACCCTGACACTCCCCAGGCACACCTCTGACACTCCCAGGCACACCCTGACACTCCCAGGCACACCTCTGACACTCCCCAGGTATTCCACTGACATTCCCTGGTTCACATCTGACACCCCTGGAACACCTTGACACTCCCAGGTACACCCTGATACTCCCCAGGCACACCTCTGACACTCCCACACACCTGACACCCCAGAGCACACCAATGATACTACCAGGCACACCTCGACACTCCCAGGCACACCTCCTGACACCAGGCACACCTCTGATACCCCAGGCACACCCCAGACACTCTGGTTCACCTCCTGACACCCGGCACACCTCAGACACCCTGGTTCACCCCTGACACCCCTGTTCACCTCTGACACCCCTGGCACACCCTCTGAAACCCCAGGCACACCTCTGAAACTCCCTGGTTTTCCCTGACACCCCAGGCACACCCCAGACACCCCAGGCACACCTCTGACACTCCCAGGTACCACTCTGACACTCCCAGGCACGCATCTGACACTCCCAGGCACACCTCTGACACTCCCCAGTTACACCTGACACCCCCAGTCACACCCTGACACCCCAGTGCCCCCTGACACCCCAGGCACACCTCTGATATTCCCAGCACACCTCTGACACTTCCAGATACACCTCTGACACTCCAGGCACACCAATCACCCTGCCACAACTCTGACAACTTGCAACACCACTGACACCACAGGTACACCTCTGACACCCCAGGCACACCTCTGACACTCCCAGGCACACCTCTGACACTCACAGGCACACCTCTGATACGCCCAGGCATACCTCTGACACTCCCAGGCACACCGCTGACACTCCCAGGCACACCGCTGACACTGCAAGATACACCTCTGACATTCCATGTACACCCCAGACACTTCCAGGCACACCTGAGACACCCCAAGAACACCCTCAGACACTCCCCAGGCACACCTCTGACACTCCCAGGCACACCTCTGACACTCCCAGGTACTCCCTTGACGCTCCCAGGCACCTCCGACACTCCCAGGAACACCTGACACCCCAGGCACACCTCTGACACCAGGCACACCCCAGACACCCCAGGCACACCCCAGACACCACCAGGCACACCCCAGACACCCCAGGCACAGCCCAGACACCACCAGGCACACCCCCAGACACCCCAGGCACACCCCAGGCATTCCCCAGGCACACCTCTGACACTTCCAGGCACACCCCTGACACTTCCAGGCACACCCTGACACTTCCAGGCACACCTCACACTCCCCAGGCACACCAATGACACTCCCAGGCACACCACTGACACTCCCTGGCACCTCTGACACCCCAGGCACACCAATGACACTCCCCAGGCACACCTCTGACACCTTCCAGGCACACCTCTGACACCCCAGGCACACCAATCACACCCAAGCACAACCTGACACTCCTAGGCACACCACTGACACTCAGATACACCTATGACACTCCAGGCACACCCCTGACACTCCCAGTTACACCCCTGACACTCCCAGGCAAACCTCTGACATTCCCCAGGCACACCTCAGGCACTCCCAGGCACACCTCTGAAACTTCCAGGCACCCTGACACGTCCAGGTTCACCCCTGACACTTCCAGGCACACCTCTGACACTTCCAGACACCTCTGACTCTCCCAGGCACACCAATCACACTCCCAAGTACAACCTGACACCCCAGTTACCAACCACTGACACTACCAGGCACACCTCTGACACTCCCAGGCACACCTCTGACATTCCCAGGTACTCCCTTGACGCTGCCAGGCACTCCGACCCCAGGAACACCTTTGACACTCCCCAGGTACACCTGACACCAGGCACACCGCTGACACTGCCAGGGCACACCCCAGACACTGCCAGGTACACTTCAGACACCCCAGGCACAGCTCAGACACTCCCAGTCACACCTCTATGAACTCCCAGGTGCACCTGTGACACCCCGTGCACCCCTGACACTCCCAGGCACACCCTGAAACACCTCTGACAATGCCATACACCTCTGACACTTCCAGGTACACCTCTGACAATTCCCCAGGCACACCTCCCTTGACTTCTCTCCCCAGGTACCCTAACGAGCCACACTCCCTGGCACCCCACACCCAGGCACACCCCATTCAATTTGGTACACCTCTGACACCCCAGGTACAATCTCTGACACGCCCATGTACACTCTTGATAATGCCAGGTACAATTCTGACACTCCCCAGGCACACCTGACACACCCAGGTACACCCTGACACTCCCCCGGTACCCTCAGACACTCCCAGGCACACCCCTGACACTCCCAGGTACTCCCCAGACACCCCCTGCCACACCTGACACTCCCAGGAACAATTCCCTGACACTGCCAGGCACACCCTCCGACACCCCAGGTACACCCTGACACTGCACACCTCTGACACCTGTGCACCACACACCCCTGTAGTACACCAGACACCCCAGTGTACACCCCTGACATCCCAGGTACACCCTGACACCCCAGGAACACCTGACACCTGCACACCAAGACAAGGCACACCTCTGATACTGCCAGGCACACCACTGACACCTGTGCACACCTCCGATACTCCAAGGTACACTCTGACACTTCAGGCACACCACTGACACTCCCCAGGCACACACCTCATACACCCCAGGTACACCTCTGACACTCCCAGGCACATTCTGACTCTCCTGTACTCTGACACCCTGGTACACCCCACACCCCAGGTACACCCCACACACTCTGGGAGGCACACCCCTGACAATTCCAGGCACACCTCTGACACCCCATGCACAACTCGATAACACAGGCACCAACTCTGACACCCCTGTGCACACCTCCGACCACACCCAGGCACACTCTGACACTCTGCACCCTCAGACCCCAGGTACACCCCACACCCAGCCCCAGACACTCTGCACACCCTGACACCCCAGGTACACTGACACTGCCAGGCCAATTGACACCCCCACACCCCAGGCACACCTCTGACACTCCCCAGGCACACCAGACACTCCCCAGGCACACCTCTGACACCCCCAGTGCACACCCCTGACACCCCCAGGCACACCCCCTGACACTCCCTAGAACACTCTCCGACACCCCAGGTACACCTCAGACACCCCAGGCAGGCTGGCTCCCCAGACACTCCCCAGGTACAATTCTGTGACGCCCCAGGTACACCCCAGACACCCCAGGCACCTCTGACACTCCCCAGGCACACTCTGGGACACTGCAGGCAAACCCCTGACATTCCCCAGGCACCCTTCTGAGACTCTAGAGGCACACCACAACCCCAGGCACACCTCTGACAATGCCAAGGCCACCTCTGACGCTTCCAGGCACACCTCTGACACTCCCCAGGCACAATTCTGACTCCCAGTGTACCCCATCTGACACCCCCTGGTACACCTGACACCCCAGGGCACACCCCACACACCTGGCATCCTGACAATCCCAGGCACACCCTCTGACACGCCCCATGTGCCACCCTGATACTCAGGTACACCTGACATCCCCAGGCACACCTCCGACACACCCAGGCACACCCCTGACACCCCCTGCAATCAGACACCCCAGGTACACCCCTGACACCCCAGGCACCCCCAGACACTCCTGGCACACCCCCCGACACTCCCCAGGCACACCCTCTGACACCGCCAGGCACACCTCCGACACTGCCAGGCACAACCCCGACACCCCAGGCACACCTGACACCCACACCCTCAGACACCCCAGGCACACCCCAGACACCCCAGTGCACACCCCTGACACCCCAGGCACAACTCCTGACACCTATCTGACACTCCAGGCACACCCCCAGACACTGCAAGCACACCTCCTGACACTGCCAGGCACACCACCGACACCTATGCACTCTGATAATCTGCACAACCTGACACCTGTGCACACCACTGATAACTTGGTGCTAACCTCAGACACTCTGCAAACCTCAGACACCCAAGGTGCACTCTGACACTCCCAGGCACACACCTCTGACACCCCAGGCACACTCTGACACTCCCCAGGTGCAAATTTCTGACACCCCAGGTACATCTCCAGACACTCCCCATTTTCACCTGACACCCCAGCCACACTCCACACTCCCAGTTACACCTGAAACCCCAGGCACACCCCTGACACCTGGTGCACACCTGACACCTGCTGCACACCTCTGACACCCCAGGCACACCACCGACACCTGTGTACACCCTGTGACACCCCAGGTAAACCTCAGGACACCCTTAGTGCACCTCTGACATTCCCAGGCCACCTCTGACACTACCAGGTACAATTCTCTGTCAAATTCCCAGTTACACCTCTGGACACTCCTGTGTCACAACTCTGACACTCCCCAGGTACAATCTCCACACTCCCCATGTACACCTCTGACACTGCCAGGCACACCTCTGACACTCCCCAGGCACACTGACACCCCACACCTGACACCCACAGTACACTCACATTCTGCACCCTCTGACACCTGAGGTACATCACAGACACCTAAGGCACACCCTGACACTCCCAAGTACAACCCTGACCGCCAGGCACACATCCTGACACCCCAGGCACACCCCTGACACTTGGTGCAGATCTCTGGGACATCCCAGGCACAATTCTGACACTCCCAGTGTACACCCCTGACACTTGCACACCCCTGACACTCCCCAGAACATCTCCGACACCCCAGGCACACCCCAGACAATTCCCAGGCACACCCCTGACACTGCACATCTGACACCGCCAGGCACACCACCGGACACCCCAGGTGCCACCTTCTGACACTCCCCATGTACACACTCTGATAATGCCAGGTACACCCTCTGACACCCCAGGCACACCTGACACACCCAGGCACACTCTGACCTCCCTGGCACTCTCAGACACTCTGTACACTGACACCTGGTGCACACCACTGACCCCAGGCACACGAGAGACTCTCATCCCAGGTACACCTCTGACACTTGTGCACACCTGAGACACTTCAGGCACACCTCCCACACCCCAGGCACACCTCCGATAGCCGCCCAGGTACACCCTGGCTCTCCCAGGCATACCCTCAGACACCCCAGGTACACCCTGACACCCCAGGCACACCTGACACCCCAGGCACACCTCCGACACCCCCAGGCACACCCCTGACACCCCAGGCACCCCAGACACTCCCCACACCTGACACCCCAGGCACACCTCTGACACTGCCAGGTACACCTCTGACACCTGGTGCACACCCCTGACACCCCAGGTACACCTCTGACACCTGTGCACCCCAGACACTCCTCCTGACACCCCAGTGAACAATTTGACACTGGTGTACAATTCTGACATCCCTGGAACACCTCCGACACTCCAGCACACCCCAGACACCCCAGGCACAATCTCCGACACCGCCAGGCACACCACTGACAACTCTGGCACACCTGACAATCTGCCGCACAACCTCCTGACAACTCCAGTCACAACCACCCCACAACTTGCACCTGACACCTGGCACACACCCTGACAACCCCAGGCACACACCCCACACACCCTGTGCAACACCTGACACCTTGCTACACCTGACAACTCTAAAACCCCACAACTTGCACATCCTCAGACTAACTCTAATTTCCCAATCTGACACCCCAGCCACAATCTGACACTTGTGTCACTAACTTGAAACCCCAGGTACAATTGACACTCAGGTTATACCTGACATTCCCAGGCACACCCTGACACTACAAGATACACCTCTGTCAAATTCCAGTTACACCTTCTGACACCCCAGGTACACCAGACACCCCAAGTACAATTCCCTGACACCCAGGCACACCCTCTGACACTGCCAGTACACTTGACACCCCAGGCACACCCCCTGACACTCCCAGGCACACCTGACCACCCAGGCACACCTCAGACACCCCAGGTACACCTTACACTCCCTGCACACCTGCAGACACTCTGTACACCTGACAACTTGGGAACACCTGACACTCCCAGGCACACCTCAGACACCCTTGGGGTACACCCTCTGACACTGCCAGGTACACCCCTGACACTGCCAGGTACACCACTGACACCTATGCTACCTGATACTCCACACCTCTGACACCTGTACACACCTGACACCCCTATAAGCCACCTGACACCCCATGCACACCTCTGATAATGCCAGGTACACTCTCTGACACCCCAGGTACACCTCCTGACAATAACCCAGGCACAACTCCGACACCCCTGCACTCATCAGACACCCCAGGCACACCCCTGACACCCCAGGCACCTCAGACTCTGGTACACCTGACACCTAGGTACACCTCTGGACACTGCCAGGCACACCCTGACACTTGCACACCCCTGACAACTCTGGTGCACACCTGACACTTGTGCGCCACCTGTGACACCCCAGGCACACCCCAGACACTCCCCAGTGCCACCCTGACACCCAGGCACACCCTGACACTCCCCAGAAACACCTCCGATAATCTCCCCAGGTCCACTTCAGACGCTCCCAGGTACACCAGACACCCCAGGTGCACCTCTGACACTCCCCAGGCACAATCTTCAGACACCCCAGGTAAACCTCTGACATTCCCCAGGCACTCCATCTGATAATCTGAGGCCAATCTCGACACTCCCCAGGCACACCCCTGACAATGCCAAGTACACCTCTGACACTCCAGGCACACTCTGACACCCCAGGCACTTGACTCTCCCAGGCACTCATCTACACTCCCAGGCACACCCCGACAATTCCCCTGACACTCCCCGGTACTCCTCAGACCTCCCTGGTACACCCCTGATACTCCCAGGTACACCTCTGACACTCCCAGGTACCTCAGACACTCCCAGGTACACCTCTTACACTCCCAGTGTGCCTGACACTCCCAGGTACACCCTGACACTCCCAGGAACACCTCCGACACTCCAGGTACACCTCAGACACTCCCAGTACACCTCTGACACTGCCAGGTACACCTCTGACACTGCCAGGTACACCACTGACACTCCCAGGTACACCTCCGATACTCCAAGGTACACCTCTGACACTCCCAAGTACACCTCCTGACACTCCCAGGTACTCTTCTCACACTCCCTGGTACACACCTGACACTCCCAGGTACACCTCATGCACTGCCAGTTACACCTCAGACACTCCCAGGTACACCTCCCAACCTCCCGGTACACCTCGGCCTCCCAGGTACTCCTCTGACCTCCCAGGTACTCTGACCTCCTGGTACACACCTGACACTCCCAGGTACACCACCCCCGAGCCTCCCAGGTACACCTTTGGCACTCCTGGTACACCTCTGACCTCCCAGTTACAAGTCTGACCTCCCAGGTACACCTCAGTCCTCCCAGGTACACCTCAGACGCTCCCAGGTGCACCTCAGACACCCCAGGTGGACCTCTGACACTCCCAGGTACACCTCTGACACTCCCAGGTAAACCTCCTGACATTCCCAGGTACCCTTCTGACACTCCGAGGTACACCTTCGACACTCCCAGGTACACCTCTGACAATGCCAAGTACACCTCTGACACTTCCAGGTACACCTCTGACACTCCCAGGTACACCTCTGACTTTCCCAGGTACTCCTCTGACCTCCCTGGTACCTCTGACACTCCAGGTACCTCATACCTCCCAGTACACCTCTGACCTCCCAGGTACACCTTAGACCTCCCATGTGCACCTCTGATAATGCCATGTACCTCTGACACTCCCGGTACACCTCCGACACACCAGGTACACCCCTGACACTCCCCGGTTCTCCTCAGACACTCCCAGGTACACCCCCTGACCTCCCAGGTACTCTCAGACACTCCCTGGTACACCCAGACCTCCCAGGTACACCTCTGACACTGCCAGGTACACCTCTGACCTCCCAGGTACACCCTGCACTCCCAGGTACACCTCTGACCTCCCAGGTACCTCAGACACTCCCAGGTACACCTCCTGACACTCCAGGTACACCCTGACCTCCCAGGAACACCTCCGACACTCCCAGGTACCTCAGACACTCCCAGGTACACTTCAGACGCTCCCAGGTACACCTCAGACACCCCCAGTTGCACCTCTGACACTCCCAGGTACACCTCCTGACACTCCCAGGTAAACCTCTGACATTCCCAGGTACCCTTCTGAGCACTCCAGTACACCTTCGACACTCCCAGGTACACCTCTGACAATGCCAAGTACACCTCTGACACTTCCAGGTACCTCTGACACTCCCAGGTACACCTCTGACTTTCCCAGGTACTCCTCTGACTTCCTGGTACACTCCTGACCTCCCAGGTACACCTCATGCACTCCCAGGTACACCTCTGAACTCCCAGGTACACCTTCCCGACACTCCCATGTACACCTCTCATAATGCCAGGTACACCTCCTGACACTCCCAGGTACACCTCCGACACACCCAGGTACACCCCTGACACTCCCGGTACTCCTCAGACACTCCCAGGTACCCTGACACTCCCAGGTACTCCTGAGACACTCCTGGTACACCCCTGACACTCCCAGGTACACCTCTGACACTGCCAGTACACCTCTGACCTCCCAGGTACACCCTACACTCCCAGGTACACCTCCTGACCTCCCAGGTACACCTCAGACACTCCAGGTACACCTCCTGACACTCCCAGTGTGACACCCCTGCCTCCCAGGTACACCCCTGACACTCCCAGGAACCCCTGACACTCCCAGGCACCTCTGACACTCCTAGGTACACCTCAGACACACCCAGGTACACCTCTGACCTCCAGGTACTCCTCTGACCTCCTGGTACACACCTGACACTCCCAGGTACCACTGACACTCCCAGGTACACCTCTGGCACTCCCAGGTACACCTGACACTCCCAGTTACAAGTCTGACACTCCAGGTACACCTCAGAGACTCCCAGGTACACCTCAGACACTCCCAGGTACACCCCTGACCTCCCAGGTACACCCCTCTGACACTGCCAGGTACACCTCTAACACTCCCAGGTACACCCCTGACACTCCCAGGTACACCTCTGACACTCCAGGTACACCTCAGACACTCCCAGGTACACCTCTGACACTCCAGTGTGCACCCCTGATCACTCCCAGGTACACCCTGACACTGCCAGGAACACCTCCGACCTCCAGGTACACCTCAGACACTCCCAGGTACACCTCTGACACTGCCAGGTGCACACCACTGACACTCCCAGGTACCTCCAGGCCTCAAGGTGACACCTCTGACACTCCCAGGTACACCTCTGACACTCCCAGGCCTCTTCTGACCTCCTGGTACACACCTGACACTCCCAGGTACCTCACTACACTCCCAGTTACACCTCAGACACTGCCAGGCACACCTCTGACACTCCCAGGTACCTCTGACACTCCCAGGTACTCCTCTGACAATCCCAGGTACACCTCTGACACTCCCTGGTACACCTGACACTCCCAGGTACCACGACACTCCCAGGTACACCTCTGGCCTCCCAGGTACACCTCCTGACACTCCCAGTTACAGTCTGACACTCCCAGGTACCTCACACACTCCCAGGTACACCTCTGACACTCCCAGGTAAACCTCTGACATTCCCAGGTACCTTTCTGACACCCGAGGTACACCCTCTCGACACTCCCAGGTACACCTCTGACAATGCCAAGTACACCTCTGACACTTCCAGGCATACCCTCTGACACCCCAGGTACACCTCTGACATTCCCAGGTACTCCTCTGACACTCCCCTGACAATCCTGACACCCCAGGCACACCTCCCATACACCCCAGGCACACCTCTGACACCCCAGGTACACCTTCGACACCCCAGGCACACCTCTGATAATGCCAGGTACACCTCTGACACCCCAGGCACACCTCCGACACACCCAGGCACACCTGACACTCCCCGTACTCCCTCAGACACTCTGGTACACCCTGATACCCGGTACACCTCTGACACCCCAGGTACACCTCAGACACTCCCAGGTACACCCTCTTACACTCCCAGTGTACACCCCTGACACTCCCAGGCACACCCCTGACACTCCCAGGAACACCTCCGACACCCAGGCACACCTCAGACACTCCCAGGCACACCTCTGACACTGCCAGGTACACCTCTGACACTGCCAGGTACACCACTGACACTCCCAGGTACACCTCCGATACTCCCTGGTACACACCTGACACTCCGGCACACCCTCATACACTGCCAGTCACACCTCAGACACCCCAGGCACACCTCTGACACCCCAGGCACACTCCTAACACCCCAGGTACTCCTCTGACACTGCCAGGCACACCTCTGACACTCCCAGGTACACCTCTGACACTCACAGGTACTCTTCTGACACTCCCTGACACACCTGACACTCCCGTACACCTCACACTGCCAGTTACACTCAGACACTCCGGCACACCCTGACACCCAGGCACACCTCCCTAACACCCCAGGTACCCTCTGACACCCCAGGTACCCTCTGACACCCCTGGCACACACCTGACACCCCAGGCACACCACTGACGCCCCATGCAGACCTTGGCACCCTGCACACCTCTGAGCCCCAGTTACAAGTCTGACACTCCCAGGTACACCTCAGTCACCCCAGGCACACCAGACGCTCCCAGGTACACCTCAGACACACCCCCAGGTGACCTCTGACACCCCAGGTACACCTCTGACACTCCCAGGTAAACTCTGACATTCCCAGGCACCTTCTGACACCTGAGGCACACTCTCGACACTCCCAGGTACACCTCTGACAATGCCAAGTACACCCTGACACCTTCCAGGTACACCTCTGACACTCCCAGGTACACCCTCTGACTCTCCCAGGTACACCTCTGACACCCCAGGCAACACCTTAGACACTCCCATGCACACCCTGATAATGCCAGGTACACCTCTGACACCCCAGGTACACCTCCGACACACCCAGGTACACCCCTGACACCCCCTGTCTCCCCAGACACTCCCAGGTACACCCCTGACACCCCAGGTACCTCAGACACTCTGGCACACCCCTGACACTCCCAGGTACACCTCTGACACTGCCAGGTACACCCTGACACTCCCAGTACACCCCTGACACTCCCAGGTTCACCTCTGACACTCCCAGGTACACCTCGCAGGTACACCCCTGACACTCCCAGTGTACACCCTGACACTCCCAGGTACACCCTGACACCCCAGGAACACCTCCGACACCCCCAGGCACACCTCAGACACTCCCCAGGCACACTCCAGACGCCCCAGGCACACCTCAGACACCCCCAGGTGCACTCTGACACTCCCAGGTACACCTCTGACACTCCCAGGCAAACCTCTGACATTCCCAGGTACCCTTCTCTGACACTCCGAGGTACACCTTCGACACTCCCAGGTACACCTCTGACAATGCCAAGTACACCTCTGACACTCCAGGTACACTTGACAACAAGGTACACCTCTGACTTCCCAGGTACCTCTGACACTCCCTGGTACACCCCTGACACTCCCAGGTACACCTCATACACTCCCAGGATACACCCATGACACTCCCAGGTACACCTTCGACACTCCCCATGTACACCTCTCATAATGCCAGGTACACCTCTGACACTCCCAGGCACACCTCCGACACACCCAGGTACACCCCTAACACCCCCTGCACTCCTCAGACACCCAGGTACACCCCCGACACTCCCAGGCACTCCTCAGACACCCCTGGCACACCCTGACACTCCCAGGTACACCTCTGACACTGCCAGGCACACCTCCACACCCCAGGTACACCCCTGACACTCCCAGGCACACCTCTGACACTCCCAGGTACACCTCAGACACTCCCAGGTACACCTCTGACACTCCCCAGTGTACACCCTGACACTCCCAGGTACACACCTGACACTCCCAGGAACACCCCTGACACCCCAGGTACACCTCTGACACTCCCAGGTACACCTCAGACACACCCAGGCCACCTCTGACACTCCGCAAATCTCCTGACACCCCTGGCACACACCTGACACTCCCAGGCACACCACTGACACCCCAGGCACACCTCTGGCACTCCCAGGTACAACCTGACACCTGCAGTCACAAGTCTGACACTCCCAGGCACACCTCAGAGACTCCCAGGCACACCCCAGACACACCCAGGTACACCCCTGACACCCCAGGTACACCTCTGACACTGCCAGGCACACCCTGACACTCCCAGGTACACCCTGACACCTCCCAGGTACACCTCTGACACTCCCAGGTACACCAGACACTCCCAGGCACCTCTGACACTCCCAGTGTACACCCCTGATACTCCCAGGTACACCCCCTGACACTGCCAGGAACACCTCCGACACCCCGGACACACCTCAGACACCCTAGGTACACCCCTCTGACATTGCCAGGCACACCACTGACACCCCACACCCGATACTCCAAGGTACACCTCTGACACCGGCACACCTCTGACACCCCAGGCACCCCTGACACTCCCTGGCACACACCTGACACCCCAGGCACACCCCATACACCCCAGTTACACCTCAGACACTGCCAGGTACACCTCTGACACCCCAGGCACACCTCTGACACTAGGTACTCCTCTGACACCCCAGGCACTCCTCTGACACTCCCCTGGTACACACCTGACACCCCAGGCACACCACTGACACCAGGCACACCTCTGGCACCCCAGGTACACCCCCAACACCCCAGTCACAAGTCTGACACTCCCAGGCACACCTCACAACTCCCCAGGCACACCTCTGACACTCCCAGGTAAACCTCTGACATCCCAGGTACCTTTCTGACACCCGAGTACACCTTCGACACTCCCAGGTACACCTCTGACAATGCCAAGGCACACCTCTGACACTTCCAGGCATACCTCTGACACTCCCAGGTACACCCTGACTCTCTCCCAGTACCTCTGACACCCCCTGGTACAATCCTGACACCCCAGGCACCTCACACTCCCAGGTACACCTCTGACACCCCAGGCCACCTTCTGACACCCCAGGTACACCTCTGATAATGCCAGGCACACCTCTGACACCCCCAGGCACACCTCCGACACACCCAGGCACACCCTGACACTCCCCGGTACCCTCAGACACTCCCCTGGTACACCCCTGATACCCCAGGCACACCTCTGACACCCCAGGCACACCCTCAGACACCCCAGGCACACCTCTTACACTCCCAGTGTACACCCCTGACACTCCCAGGCACACCCCCTGACACTCCCAGAACACCTCCTGACACTCCCAGGCACACCTCAGACACTCCCCAGGCACACCCCTGACACTGCCAGGTACACCTCTGACACTGCCAGGCACACCACTGACACTCCCAGGTACACCTGATACTCCAAGGTACACCTCTGACACTCCCAGGCACACCTCTGACACTCACAGGTACTCTTCTGACACTCCCTGGCACACACCTGACACTCCCCAGGTACACCCCACACTGCCAGTTACACCTCAGACACCCCAGGTACACCTCTGACACTCCCAGGCACACCCCAACACTCCCAGGCACCCTCTGACACCCCAGGTACCCTCTGACACCCCTGGTACACACCCTGACACTCCCAGGTACACTTACGCTCCCAGGCAGACCCTTGGCACCCCTGGCACACCTCCACACCCCAGTTACAAGTCTGACACCCCAGGTACACCTCAGTCACCCCAGGCACACCTCAGACGCCCCAGGTACAACCTCAGACACCCCCAGGTGGACCTCTGACACTCCCAGGTACACCTCTGACACCCCAGGTAAACCTCTGACATTCCCAGGTACCCTTCTGACACCTGAGGCACACCTTCGACACCCCAGGCACACCTCCTGACAATGCCACACCTCTGACACTCCCAGGTACACCTCTGACATTCCCAGGCACACCCTGACCTTCCCAGGCACCTCCTGACACCCCTGCACACCCTGACACCCCAGGCACACCTCATACACCCCAGGCACACCTCTGACACTCCCAGGCACACCTTCTGACACCCCCATGTACACCTCTGATAATGCCAGGCATACCTCTGACACCCCAGGTACATCTCCGACACACCCAGGTGCCACCCCTGACACTCCTTTGCCCTCTCAGACACTCCCAGGCACACCCCTGACACCCCAGGTACCCTCAGACACACCCTGGCATACCCCTGACACCCAGGCACACCTCTGACACTGCCAGGTACACCTCTGACACTCCCAGGTACACCCCTGACACTCCCAGGCACACCTCTGACACCCAGGCACACCCTCAGACACCCCCAGGCACACCTCTGACACCCCAGTGTACACCCCTGACACCCCAGGCACACCTGACACTCCCAGGACAACACCCTTCACACTCCCAGGTACACCCTCAGACACCCGGCACACTTCCAGACGCTCCCAGGTACACCTCAGACACCCCCAGGTGCACCTCTGACACTCCCAGGTACACCTCTGACACTCCCAGGTAACCTCTGACATTCCCAGGTACCCTTCTGACACCTGAGGTACACCTTCGACACTCCCGGTACACCTCTGACAATGCCAAGTACACCTCTGACACTTCCAGGTACACCTCTGACTCCTCCGGCACACCTCTGACTCTCCCAGGCACCTCTGACACCCCTGGTACACCCTGACACTCCCGGCACACTCCACACCCCAGGTACACCCATGACACTCCAGGCACACCCCGACACCCCAGGCACACCTCCGACACACCCCGGCACACCCCTGACACCCCGGCACCCCTCAGACACCCCAGTCAACCCCTGACACCCCAGGTACCCCTCAGACACTCCCTGCACACCCCTGACACCCCAGGTACACCTCTGACACTGCCAGGTACACCCTGACACCCCAGGCACACCCCTGACACTCCCAGGTACACCTCTGACAATTCTAGGCACACCCCTGCACCCAGGCACACCTCTGACACCCCAGTGTACACCCCTGACACCCCAGGCACACCCCCTGACACCCCAGGAACACCTCCGACACTGCGGTACCTCTGACACCAGGCACACCACTGACACCCCAGGCACACCTCCGATACCCAGTACACCCCTGACACCCCAGGCACACCACTGACACCCTAGGTACACCTCAGACACTCCCAGGTGCAAACCCCAGACACCCAAGGTGCACCTCACCCCAGGCACACCTCTGACACTCCCAGGCACACCTCTGACACTACCAGGTACACCTCTGACACCCCAGGCACATCTCAGACACTCCCATTTTCACTCAGACACTCCAAGGTGCCCCCTGAAACTCCCAGGACACCCCCTGACACTCCCAGTACACCCTGACATTCCCAGGCACACCTCACACTACCAGGCACACCTCTGTCACCCCAGTCACACCTCTGACACCCCCAGCTACACCCCTGACACCCCAGGCACACCTCTGACACCCCATGTACACCTCTGACACTGCCAGGTACACCTCTGACACCCCAGGCACCTCCTCCCAGGCACACCTCCGATACCCCCAGGCACACCTCCGACACTCCCAAGTACCCTCTGACACCTGAGTACACCACAGACACTCCCCAGGTACACCTCTGACACTGCCAGGCACACCCCTGACACTGCCAGGCACACCCTGACACCCCAGGTACACCCTCTGACACTCCCAGGCACACCTCAGACACCCCAGGTACACCTCTGACACTCCCAGTGTCACACCCATGACACCTCCCAGGTACACCCTGACACTCCCAGGAACACCTGACACCCCAGGTACACCTCAGACACTCCCAGGTACACCTCTGACACTGCCAGGTACACATCTGACACGACTAGGTACACCACTGACACCCCAGGCACACCTCCGATACTCCAAGGCACACCTCTGACACCCAGGCACACCTCTGACACCCCAGGTACTCTTCTGACACCCCTGGCACACACCTCACACCCCAGGTACACCTCATACACTCCCCAGTCACACCTCAGACACCCCAGGTACACGTCTGACACCCAGGCACACCTCTGACACTCCCAGTACACCTCTCACACTCCCAGGTACCTCCTCTGACACTCCCAGGTACTCCTCTGACACCCCTGGTACACACCTGACACCCCCAGGCACCACTGACACCCCAGGTACACCTCTGGCAGACCCAGGTACCCTCTGACACTCCCAGTCACAAGTCTGACACTCCCAGGCACACCTCAGACACTCCCAGGCACATCTCAGACACCCCATACACCTGACACTCCCAGGTACACCTCTGACACTGCCAGGCACACCTCTGACTCCTCCCAGGCACACCCCCTGACACCCCAGGCACACCCTGACACCCCAGGTACACCTCAGACACCCGGCACACTCTGATACTTCCAGTGTACACCCTGACACCCCAGACACCCCCTGACACTCCCAGGAACACCTCCGACACTCCAGGCCACCTCAGACACTCCCAGGTACTTGACACTGCCAGGTACACCACTGACACCCCAGGTACACCTCCGATACCCAAGGTACACCTCTGACACCCCAGGCACACCCTCTGACACCCAGGTACTCTTCTGACACCCCTGGCACACACCCTGACACTCCCCACACCTCATACACCCCAGTTACACCTCAGACACCCCAGGCACACCTCTGACACTCCCAGGCACACCTCTGACACTCCAGGTACCCTCTGACACTCCCAGGTACTCCCTTGACACTCACTGGTACACACCTGACACCCGGCACACCACTGACACTCGCAGGTACCTCTGGCACTCCCAGGTACATCTGACACTCCCAGTTACAAGTCTGACACTCCCAGGCACATCTCAGACACTCCCAGGCACACCTCAGACACCCCAGGCACACCTCAGACACCCCAGGTGCACCTCTGACACCCCAGGTACACCTCTGACACCTCAGGCAAACTCATTCCCAGGCACCCTTGACACCCGAGGTACACCTTCGACACCCCAGGCACACCCTGACAATGCCACACCCTCTGCACACTTCCAGGCACACCTCTGACACTGCCAGGCACACCTCTGATACTGCCAGGACACCCCTGACACCCCAGGTACACCTCAGACACTCCCAGGTACACCTCTGACACTCCCAGGTACACCTCTGACACTGGTACAGCTCTGAAACCTCAGGCACACCACTGACACCCCAGGCACACCCTGCACACCCCAGGCACACCTCTGACACTCCCAGGAACACACCTGACACTCCCAGGTACACCTCTGGCACCCCAGGCATACCTCTGACACTCCCAGGTACAAGTCTGACACCCCAGGTACACCTCAGACACTCCCAGGCACACCAGACACTATCAGGCACATCTCAGACACCCCCAGGTGCATCTCTGATACTCCAAGGCACCTCAGACACTATCAGGCACATCTCAGACACCCCCAGGTGCATCTCTGATACCCAAGGTACACCTCTGACATTCCCCTCAAACTCTGACACTCCCAGGTACACCTCTAACACTGGTACACATCTGACACTCCCAGGTACAACTCTGACACTGCCAGGTACACCTCAGACACCCCCAGGCACACCTTGACACCCCAGGCACACCTCTGACACTGGTAAACCTCTGACACCCCAGGCACACCCCTGACACTCCCAGGCACACCTCTGACACTCCAAGACACCTCAAACACTCCTAGTTACACCTCTGACACTCCCAGAACACCCCTGACACTCCCAGGCACACCTCTGACACCCCAAACACTGACCACACCCCAGGCCACCTGACACCCCAGGTACTCCTCTGACACACCCCAGGTACACACCTGACACTCCCAGGCACACCACTGACACTCCGGTACACCTCCTGGCATTCCAGGTACACCTCCTGACACTCCCAGTTACAAGTCTGACACCCAGGTACACCTCAGACACCCAGGCACACCCTCAGACACTCCCCAGGTACACCTCAGACACCCCCAGGTGCACCTCTGACACCCCAGGTAAACCTCTGACACTCCCAGGCACACCTCTGACACTCCCAGTTACACCTTTCGACACTCCCAGGCACACCTCTGACAATGCCAGGTACACCTCTGACACTTCCAGGTACACCTCTGACACCCCAGGCACACTCTGACTTTCCCAGGTACTTCTTAACACTCCCTGGTACAAACCTGACACTTGCACACCTCATACACCTCCCAGGTACACCTCTGACACCCCAGGTACACCTCGACACTCCCAGGTACACTTCTGACAATGCCAGGTACACCTCTGACACTCCCAGGTACACCCTGTACCCAGGCACACCTCTGACACCCTAGGCACACCTCACACCCAGGCACACCTCAGACACTCCCAGGCACACCTCCTGACACTCCCAGTGTACACCCCTGATACCCCAGGTACACCCCTGACACTCCCAGGAACACCTCCGACACCCCAGGCACACCTCAGACACCCCAGGTACACCTCTGACACCAGGTACACCACTGACACCCCAGGTACACCTCCGATACCCAAGGCACACCTCTGACACTCCCAGGTACACCTCTGACACCCCAGGTACTCTTCTGACACTCTGGCACACCTGACACTCCCAGGTACACCTCATACACTCCCAGTTACACCTCAGACACTCCCAGGTACACTCCGACACCCCGGTACACCTCTGACACTCCCAGGTACTCCTCTGACACTCCCAGGTACTCCTCTGACACTCCCTGGTACACACCTGACACTCCCCAGGCCACCACTGACACTCCCAGGCACACCTCTGGCACTCCCAGGCACACCTCTGACACTCCCAGTTACAAGTCTGACACCCGGCACACCTCAGACACTCCCAGGCACACCTCTGACACTCCCAGGTAAAACCCTCTGACATTCCTAGGTACCTTTCTGACACCCGAGGTACACCTTCGACACCCCCAGGCACACCTCTGACAATGCCAAGTACACCTCTGACACTTCCAGGTACACCTCTGACACTCCCAGGTACACCTCTGACTTCCCAGGTACTCCTCTGACACTCCCTGGTACAATCCTGACACCTCGCAGTACACCTCATACATTCCCAGGTACACCTCTGACACTCCCAGGCACACCTCGACACCCCAGGTACCTCTGATAATGCCAGGTACACCTCTGACACCCCAGTACACCTCCGACACACCCAGGTACACCCCTGACACCCCTGGTACCCACAGACACCCTGGTACACCCCTGACACTCCCAGGCACACCTCTGACACCCCAGGCACACCCCCAGACACCCCAGGCACACCTCTCACTACCCCAGGTACACTCCGATACGCCCAGGTACACCTCTGGCTCCTCCCAGGCATACCTCAGACACTCCCAGGTACACCTCCTGACTCTCCCAGGTACACCTCCGACACTCGCGTACACCTCCGAAACTCCCAGGCACACCCTGACACTAGGTACCTCAGACACTCTGGTACACCCTGACACTCCCAGGTGACACCTCTGACACTGCAGGGTACACCCTCTGACACTCCCAGGTACACCCCTGACACCCCAGGCACACCTCTGACACCCCAGGTACACCCTCAGACACTCCCAGGAACACCTCTGACACTCCCAGTGTACACCTGACACTCCCAGGTACACCCCTGACACTCCCCAGAACATCTCCGACACTCCCAGGTACACCCCAGACACTCCCAGGTACACCTCTGACACTGCCAGGTACACCACTGACACTCCCAGGCACACCTCCGATACCCAAGGTACACCTCTGACACCCCAGTTACACCTCTGACACTTGCAGGCCACCTCTGACACTCCCGGTACACCTGACACTCCAGGTACATCTCAGACACTCCCATTTTCACCTCCGACACTCCCAGTTACACCTCCGACACTCCCAGTTACACCCATGAAACTCCCAGGTACACCCCTGACACCCAGGCACACCCCTGACATTCAGGTGCCACCTCTGACACCACCAGGTACACCTCTGTCACCCCAGTTACACTGACACTCCCACACCTCAGACACTGGCACACCCCGACACTCCCCAGGTACACCTCTGACACTGCCAGGTACACCTCTGACACCCCAGGTACACCCCTGACACTCCCAGGCACACCCTCTGACACTCCCAGGTACACCTCAGACACTCCCAGGTACACCCTGACACTCCAGTGTACACCCCTGACACTGGCACACCCCTGACACTCCCAGGAACACCTCCGACACTCCCAGGTACACCTCAGACACTCCAGGCCACCCTCTGACACTGCCAGGTACACCTCTGACACTGCCAGGTACACTACTGACACTCCCAGGCACACCTCCGATACCCAAGGCACACCTCTGACACCTCAGGTGCACCTCCTGACACCCCAGGTACTCTTCTGACACTCCTGGCACACACCTGACACTCCCAGGTACACCCTCATACGTTGCCAGTTACACCTCAGACACTCCCATTTTCTCCTGACCTCCAGGTACACCTCTGACACTCCCAGGTACTCCTCTGGCCTCCCAGGTACTCCTCCCAGCCTCCCTGGTACACCTGACACGCCCAGGTACACCTCTGGCACTCCCTGGTACCTCTGTGCTCCCAGTTACAAGTCTGACACTCCCAGGTACCTCAGGTGCTCCCAGGTACACCTCTGGCACTCCAGGTACCTCTGACACTGGTACTCCTCTGACACTCCCAGGTACTCCTCTGGCCTCCTGGTACACACCTGTTGCTCCCTGGTACCTCTGACACTCCCAGGTACACCTCCTGGCCTCCCAGTTACAAGTCGGCACTCCCAGGTACCTCCAGACACTCCCAGGTGCACACCTCCAGACACTCCCAGGTACACCTCCAGACACCCCCAGGTGCACCTTGACTTCCTCCCAGGCACACCTCTGACACTCCCAGGTAAACCTCCTGACACATTCCCAGGTACCCTTCTGACACTCCGAGGTACACCTTCTACCTCCCAGGTACACCTCTGACAATGCCAAGTACACCTCTAACACTTCCAGGTACACCTTCATACACTCAGGTACACCTCTGACACTCCCAGGCACATCTTCGACCTCCCAGGCACACCTCTGATAATGCCAGGCACACCTCTGACACCCCAGGCACACATCCGACACCCAGGTACACCCCTGACACTCCCCGGTACCCTCAGACACACCCCAGGCACACCCCTGACACTCCCAGGTACTCCCTCAGACACTCCCCTGCACACCCTTGACACTCCCAGGCACACCTCTGACACTGCCAGGTACACCTCTGACACCCCAGGCACACCCCTGACACCCCAGGCACACCTCTGACACCCCAGGTACACCTCAGACACCCCAGGCACACCTCTGACACTCCCAGTGTACACCCCTGACACTTCCGCACACCCCTGACACTCGGTGAACACCTCCGACACTTCCAGGCACACTCAGACACTGCAAGGTACACCTCTGACACTGCCAGGTACACTCTGACACCCCAGTGCCTCTTCTGACACCCCTGGCACACACCTGACACCCCAGGCACACCTCATACACTCCCCAGCCACACCTCAGACACCCCAGGCACACCTCTGACACTCCCAGGTACACCCCACCCCAGGTACTCCCTCTGACACCCCAGGTACCCTCTGACACCCCTGGCACACACCCGACACTCCAGCACCACTGACACCCCAGGCACACCCTGGCACCCCAGGTACATCTCTGACACTCCCAGTTACAAGTCTGACACCCCAGGCACACCTCAGACACTCCCAGGCACACCTCAGACACTCCCAGGTACACCCCTGACACTCCAGGCCACCTCTAACACTGCCAGGTACACCCTGACTCTCCCAGGCACACCCCTGACACCCCAGGACACCTGTGACACTCCCCAGGCACACCCCAGACACCCCAGGTACACTTCTGATACTTCCAGTGTACACCCCTGACACTCCCAGATACACCCCTGACACTCCCAGGAACACCTCCGACACCCCAGGTACACCTCAGACACTCCCAGGTACACCTCTGACACTGCCAGGTACACCACTGACACTCCCAGGTACACCTCCGATACCCACACCTCTGACACTCCCAGGCACACCTCTGACACCCAGGTACTCTTCTGACACTCTTGCACACCTGACACTCCCAAGCACACCTCACACTCCCAGTTACACCTCAGACACTCCTGTACACCTCTGACACTCCCGTGTACACCTCTGACACTCCCAGGTACTCCTCTGACACTCCCAGGTACTCCTTGACACTCACTGGTCACACACCTGACACCCCAGGTGCACACCACTGACACTCAGTGACACCTCTGGCACCCGGCACACATCTGACACCCCAGTTACAAGACTGACACCCCAGGCACACCTCAGACCCCAGGCACACCCCAGACACCCCAGGTACACCTCAGACACTCCCAGGTGCACCTCTGACACCCCAGGCCACCCCTGACACCCCAGGTAAACTCTGACATTCCCAGGCACTCTGACACCCAGGTACACCCTTCGACACTCCCAGGCACACCTCTGACAATGCCACCTCTGACACTTCCAGGTACACCTCTGACACTGCCAGGTACACCTCTGATACTGCCAGACACCCTGACACTCCGGCACACCTCAGACACTCCCAGGCACACCTCTGACACTCCCAGGCACACCTCTGACACTCCCAGCTACAGCCCAAACTCCTGCACACCACTGACACTCCCAGGCACACCTCAGACACTCCCAGGCCACCTCTGACACTCCCAGGAACACACCTGACACTCCCCGGTACACCTCTGGCAACTTGCAGTACATCTGACACTCCCAGGCACAAGTCTGACACCCCAGGCACACCTCAGACACTCCTGCAAACCTCAGACACTATCAGGTACATTCAGACACCTCTAGGTGCATCTCTCTGATACTCCAAGGTACACCTCTGACACTCCCAGGCAAACCTCTGACACTCCCAGGTACACTCCTAACACTCCCAGACACATCTGACACTCCCAGTTACAAGACTGACACTCCCAGGTACACTCCTCAGACAGCACTTGGTGCACCAGACACTCCCAGGTACACCTCAGACACCCTGTGTGCACCACCCTCTGACACCCCCAGGCAATCTCCGACACCCTGCAAAACCTCCTGACATTCCAGGCACCTCCTCTCTGACACCCGCACCTCTCGACACCTGCACACCTCCTGACAAATGCTGGCACACTCTAGACACCCAGGCACACCCTCTGACACTGCCAGGCACACCTCTGACACTGCCAGGACACCCTGACACCCCAGGCACACCAGACACCCCACACCTCTGACACTCCCCAGGCACACCTCCACCCCAGCCACAGCTCTGAAACTCCCAGGTACACCACTGACACTCCCAGGTACACCTCAGACACTCCCAGGTACACCTCTGACACTCCCAGGAACACACCCTGACACTCCCAGGTACACCCTGCACTCCCAGGCATACATCTGATACCTCGCGCCAAGCCCCACACCCCAGGTACACCTCAGACACTTGCAAACCTCAGACACTATTAGGTACATCTCAGACACCCCCTCAGGCACATCTCTCTTTATTACTCCAAGGCACACCCCTGACACTCCCAGGCAAACCTCTGACACCTGTGTGCCACCTCTAACACTCCCAGGTACATCCGACACTCCCAGGTACAACCTGACACCGCCAGGCACACCTCAGACACCCCCAGGCACCTTTACACTCCCAGGTACACCTCCTGACACTCCCAGGTAAACTCTGACACTCCCAGGTACACCCCTTGACACTTGCGTACACCTCTTGACACTCAAGATACACCTCAAACACTCTAGTTACACCTCTGACACTCCCAGGAACACCCCTGGCTCCCACACCTCTTGCCACCCCAAATACCGGACTCACACCCCAGGCACACTTCACACCCTGCAGTACCTCTGACACCCAAGCCACACCTGACACCCTGCACACCACTGATACCCCAGGCAACCCCCAAGACCCCAGGCACTGACACAAGTCTGACACCCCAGTACACCTCAGACACTCCCAGGTACACCTCAGACACTCCCAGGTACACTCAGACACCCCCAGGTGCACCTCTGACACCCCAGGCAAACCTCTGACATCCTGGTACACCTCTGACACTCCCAGCCACACCTCACACTCCCAGGTACACCTCCTCTGACAATGCCAGGTACACCTCTGACACCTTGCACACTCCTGACACTCCCAGGTACACCCTCTGACTTCCCAGGTACTTCCCCAACACTCCCCTGGTACACACCTGACACTCCCAGGCACACCCCACACCCTGTTCCCTGACACCCCAGGTACACCTTCGACACCCAGCACACTCTGATAAATGCCAGCACCTCTGACACTCCCAGGCACACCCCACACCCCTGCACACCTCTGACACCCTAGGCACACCCCTCAGACACACCCAGGCACACCCTGACACTCCCAGGCACTCCCTTGACACCCCTGGTACACACCTGACACTCCCAGGCACACCACTGACACTCCCAGGTACACCTCTGGCACTCCCAGGACAATTCTCTGACACTCCTAAAGCCACAAGTTTGACACTTGCGTACACCCCTGTGCACTTGCACACCTCCTCACTCCCTGCAGTACACCCCCTGACACTCCCAGGCACACCTCTGATGCCAGGTACACCTCTGACACTCCCCCAGGCACACCCCCGACACCCCAGGTACACCACCGACACTCCTGCACACTCTTCAGACACCCTATGTTGCACCTCTGACACTCCCAGGAACACACCCACACTCCCAGGTACACCTCTGGCACCTGCGCCAAGTCTGACACCCCAGGCACACCTCAGACACCCTCCCAGTGTCCCTCAGACACTAGCAGGTACATCTCAGACACCCCCAGGTGCATCTCTCATACCTGCCCCTGACACCCCAGGCAAACCTCTGACACCTTGTGCACACCTATTGCCTCCCAGCACCTCTGATACCTGCTATCTCAGACTCCTGACACTCCCAGTACACCTCTCTGACAATTTCAGCTACAGCTCTGAAACTCCCAGGTACACTACCGATACCCCAGGTACACTTTACACCCAGCACACCCTCTGACAATTCTAGAACACACTTGACACTCCCAGGTACACCTCTGGCACTCCCAGGTATACATCTGACAATTCTGTGTACAAGTCTGACACCCCAGGTACACCTCAGACAATTCTGTGGCAACCTCAGACACCATCATATCTCAGACACCCTCAGTGTATCTCTGATACCCAAGGTACACCTCTGACACCCTTGTCCTTGACACCCTTGCACACCTCTTAACACCCCAGGCACACATCTCGACACCCCAGGTACAACTCCTGACACTGCCAGGTACACCAGACACCCCAGGCACCTTTGACACCCCAGGTACACTTCGACACTCCCAGTAAACCTCTGACACTCCTGTACACCCTGACACTTGCACCTCTGACACCTAGCATACACCTCAAACACTCCTAGTTACACCTCTGACACTCCCAGGAACACCCTGACACCTCCCAGGTACACCTCTCTGACACCCCAGCCACTGACTCACACTCCCAGCACCTGACACCCCAGGTACCCTCTGACACACCCGGCACACACCTGACACTCCCAGGCACACCACTCTATTTCACTCCCAGGTACACCTCTGGCATTCCCAGGTACACCCTGACACCCCAGCCACAAGTCTGACACTCCCAGGTACACCTCAGACACCCACACCTCCCAGACACTCCCAGGCACACCTCAGACACCCCCAGGTGCACCTCTGACACCCTGCAAACCTCTGACATTCCCAGGCAATAATTCCCTGACACTCCCAGTTACACCTTCGACACTTGCAGCCACCTCTGACAATGCCAGGTACACCTCTGACACTTCCAGGTACACCTCTGACACTCCCAGGCACACTCTGACTTCTCTCCTGTACCTCTAACACCCCTGCACACACCTGACACTCCCAGGCACACCCCCATACACCCCAGGCACACCCCTGACACCCCAGGCACACCTTCTCGACACCCCAGGCACACTTCTGACAAATGCCACAGGTACACCTTGACACCCCAGGTACACCCCTGACACCCCAGGCACACCCTGACACTCCTAGTACACCCCAGACACACCCAGGCACACCTGACACCCCAGTACTCCCTTGACACTCCCCTGGTACACACCTGACACTCCCAGGCACACCACCGACACTCCCAGGTACACCTCTGCACTCCCAGGTACACCTCTGACACTTGTGTTACAAAGTTTGACACCCAGGTACACCTCAGAGACTCCTGGTGGTACACCTCAGACACTCCCAGGTACACCCCCACACCCCAGGCACACTCCTGACACCGTGCCAGGTACACCACCCCAGTACACCACACCTGCACACCTCTGACACCCCAGGTACACCTCAGACACCCCAGGTACACCTCTGACACTCCCAGTGTACACCCCTGATACCTCCCAGGTACACCCCCTGACACTCCCCAGAACACCCTCCGACACCCCAGGCACACCTCAGACACTCCCCAGGTACACCTCTGACACCGCCAGGTACACCACTGACACTTGCACCTCCGATACCCAAGGTACACCTCCTGACACCTGCGCCACCTCTCTGGATACCTTGCGTACTCTTCTGACACTCCCTGGTACACACCTGAGCACTCCCAGGTACACCTCATACACTCCCAGTCACACCCTCACACTCCCAGGTACACCTCTGACACCTCAGGTACCCTCCGACACCCCAGGTACCCCACACTCCCCTGCACACACCCGACACCCCAGGTACACCACTGACACCCCAGGCACACCTCTGGCACTCCCAGGCACACCCTCCGACACCCCAGTTAAAAACTGACACCCCAGGTACACCTCAGACACCCCAGTACACCTCTTTATTTCACCCCAGGCAAACCTCTGACATTCCTAGGTACCTTTCTGACACTATACACCTTCGACACTTGCACAATTCTCTGACAATGCCAGTACAAATTCGACAGCCTCCAGGTACACCTCTGACACCCCAGGTACACCTCTGACTTTCCCAGGTACTCCCACACCCCTGGTACAATCCCGACACCCCCAGGCACACCTCATACACCCCCAGGCACCCCTGACACCCAGGCACACCTTCGACACCCCAGGTACACCTCTGATAATGCCAGGTACAATTCCCTGACACCCCAGGCACACCTCCGACACACCCAGCACCCTCGGTACAGCTCAGACACCCCTGGTACACTGACACCTCCAGGCACACCCTCTGACACTCCCAGGCACCCCCAGACACCCCAGTACACCTCTCACACTCCCAGGTACACCCGATACGCCCAGTACACCTCTGGCTCCTCCCAGGCATACCTCAGACACTCCCAGGTACACCTCTGACTCTCCCAGGTACACCTCCACACTCTTGCGTACACCTCCGGGAAACTCCCAGGTACACCCCTGACACTCCCAGGTACCCTCAGACACCCCTGGTACACCCCTGACACTGCCAGGCACACCGACACCGCCAGGCACACCCTCCTGACACCCCAGGCACACCCCGACACTCCCAGGTACACCTCCCTGACACTCCCAGAACACCTCCGACACCCAGGCACACCTCAGACACTCCCAGGCACACCTCTGACACTGCCAGGTACACCACTGACACTCCCAGGTACACTCCGATACCCAAGCACACCCTGACACTCCCAGTTACACCTCTGACTCCCCAGGTACACCTCTGACACTCCCAGGAACACCTCTGACACTCCCAGGTACATCTCAGACACTCCCCATTTTCACCTCCGACACTCCCAGTTACACCTCCGACACTCCCAGTTACACCCATGAAACTCCCCAGGCACACCCTGACACCCTGTACACCCCTGACATTCCCAGGTACACCTCCTGACACTCCTGCACACCCCTGACACTCCCAGGCACACCTCCGACGCTCCCCAGGCAGCCACCCAAGACACTCCCCAGGCAATACCTCTGACACTCCCAGTGTACACCTCAGACACTTGCAAGTACACCTCTGACACCCCAGCCACACCTCCGACACTCCCAGTTACACCCATGACACCTCCCAGGTACACCCCCTGACACCCCAGGTACACCTCTGACACCGCCAGGCACACCTCTGACACTCCCAGGTACACCCCGACAACACTTGTGTACACCCCTGACACTGCCAGGTACACCTCTGACACTCCCAGGTACACCCCTGACACTCCCAGGTACACCCCTGACACTCCCAGGTACACCTCAGACACCCTGCAGTACACCTTCTGACACTCCCAGTGCACCCCTGACACTCCCAGGTACAAATTCTTCTGACACCCCAGGAACACCTCGACACTCCCAGGCACACCTCAGACACCCCAGGTACACCTCTGACACTGCCAGGTACACCTCTGACACCATGGCACACCACTGACACTCCCAGTACACCTCCGATACCCAAGGTACACCTCTGACACCTCAGGCACACTTGACACTCCCAGGTACTCTTCTGACACTCCCTGGTACACACCTGACACTCCCAGGTACACCTCATACACACAGTTACACCTCAGACACTCCCAGGTACACCTCTGACACTCCTCCCAGGTACACCTCTGACACTCCCAGTACTTCCTCTGACACCCCAGGTACTCCTCTGACACTCCCTGGTACACACCTGACACGCCCAGGCACACCTCTGGCACTCCTGGTACACCTCCTGACACTCCCAGTTACAAGTCCGACAATCCCAGGTACAATTTCAGACACCCCAGGCACACCTCTGACACCCCAGTACACCTCTGACACCCCAGGTACCCTCCTGACACCCAGTACTCCTGACACTCCCCTGCACACCTGACACCCCAGGTACACCTCTGACACTCCCAGGTACAATTCTGACACTCCCAGTTACAGTCTGACACTTGCACACCTCAGACACTCCCAGGTACACCTCAGACACTCCCAGGTACACCTCAGACACCCCAGGTGCACCTCTGACACTCCCAGGTACACCTCTGACACTCCCAGGTAAAACCTCTGACATTCCCAGTACCTCTGACACCTGAGGTACACCCTCTACACCCCAGGTACACCCCTGACAAGCAATACCTCTAACACTTCCAGGCACACCTCTGACACTCCCAGGTACACCCTCACCTCCCAGGTACTCCTCTGACACCCTGGCACACCCCTGACACCCCAGACACACTCACACCCCAGGCACACCTCCCGACACCCCAGGCACATCTTCGACACTCCCAGGCAGCCACCTCTGATAATGCCAGGTACACCTCTGACACTCCCAGGTACCATCCGACACACCCAGGTACACCCCTTCTGACACTCCCCGGTACTCCTCAGACACTCCCAGGCACACCCCCTGACACTCCCAGGTACTCCCTCAGCACCCCTGGCACACCCCTGACACTCCCAGGCACACCTCTGACACCGCCAGGTACACCTCTGACACCCCAGGCACACCCCTGACACCCCCAGGCACTCCTCTGACACACCCGGCACACACCTGACACCCCAGGCACACCACTGACACTCCCAGGCACACCTCTGGCATTCCCAGGTACACTCTGACACCCCAGCCACAAGCCCGACACTCCCAGGCAAGGCCCTCAGACACTCCCAGGTACACCTCAGACACTCCCCAGGTACACCTCAGACAATTCCCCAGGTGCACCTCTGACACACTTGCAAACCTCTGACATTCCTGTGAGCACCCTTGATACCCCAGCACCTTCGACACTCCCAGGTACACCTTCCATAATGCCAGGCACACCTCTGACACTTCCCAGGTACACCTCTGACACCCCAGGTACACCCTGACTTCCCAGGCACTCTCTAACACTCCCCTGGCACACACCTGACACCCCAGGCACACCCCATACACCCCAGGTACACCTCTGACACTCCCAGGTACACCTTCGACACCCCAGGCACACTTCCGACAAATGCCAGGCACACCTCTGACACCCACACCCCTGACACCCCAGGCACACCTCAGACACTCCCAGGTACACCTCAGACACCCCAGGTACACCCCTGACACTCCCATGTACAATTCCCTGACACTGCCAGGTACACCTCTGACTCTCCCAGTACACCCTGACACTCCCAGGTACACCTGTGAGCACCCCAGGTACACCTCCTCAGACACTCCCAGGTACACTCTGATACCTCCAGTGTACACCCCTGACACCCAGGCACACCCCTGACACCCCAGGAACACCTCCGACACCTGTGCACACCTCTGACACTCCCAGGCACACCCTGACACTGCCAGGCACACCACTGACACCCCAGGTACACCTCCTGACACCCCAGGCACACCTCTGACACTCCCAGGCACACCTCTGACACTCCCAGGCACACTTCTGACACTCCCAGGTACACACCTGACACTCCTACACCTCTACACTCCCCAGGCACAACCTCAGACACTCCCAGGCACACCTCTGACACTTGCGTACACCTCTGACACTCCCAGGCACCTCCTGACACCCCAGGTACTCCCTGACACTCACTGGCACACACCTGACACCCCAGGCACACCACTGACACTGCACACCTCTGACACCCCAGGCACACCTCTGACACTCCCAGTTACACCCCTGACACCCCAGGCACACCTCTGACACCCCAGGCACACCCTGACACCCCAGGTACACCTCTGACACCCCAGGCACCCCTGACACTCCCAGGCACACCTCTGACACCTTAGGCACACCTCTGACATTCCCAGGTACCCTCTGACACTCAGGTACACCTCCGACACTTGGTACACCTCACAATGCCAGGTACACCTCTGACACTCCCAGTACACCTCTGACACTCCCAGGTACACCTCTGACACTCCCAGGACACCCCGACACCCCCAGGCACAACCTCAGACACCCCAGGCACACCTCTGACACCCCAGGCACACCTCCTGACACTCCCCAGCCACACCCTGACACTCCCAGGCACACCACTGACACCCGAGGCACACCCCAGACACCCCAGCACACCCCTCTGACACTCCCAGAACACACCTGACACTACCCCAGACACCCTGCTAACTCTGACACTCTGACACCTAGGCACACCTCAGACACACTTGTACACCTTATTAACTTATGGTACACTCTGAGGTGCCCAGGCACACCTTCCAGGCACCCCCAGACACCCCAGGCACAATTCCCTGACCCACACCTGACACCTATGCACACCCCACACCCCAGCACACCCCCACACCCAGGCACCCCCGTGACACCCCTGGCACACCCCACACCCCAGCACACCTGACACCCCACAGGTACACCCCTGACACCCAGGCACAACTCTGACACTCTGGCACACCCCTGACACCTAAGGCACACCCCAGACACCCCAGAACACCCTGAACACACCTGCCACCCCTGACACCCTTGCAGGCCATCTCCTGACATCCTGTGCACTTTCCACCTCACACCCTGCACCTCCCCAACTTGGTGCCACCTGATACGCCCAGGTACACCTCCGGCCTCCCTAAGGTATACCCCTGACACCCTGGTGTCACCTCTGACTTTGTACACCTCCGACACTCCCAGGTACACCTGACACTCCCCAGGTACACCCCTGACACTTGTGCCCTCTCAGACACTTTGGGGGGACACCTCTGACACTCCCAGGCACACCTCTGACACTGCCAGGTGCCACCTCTGACACCCCAGGTACACCCCAGAAAATCCCAGAACACCTCTGACACTCCCCAGTGCACACCCCACATTCTGTTCTATACCCTATAGAACACCTGACACTTGTGCACCCCAGACACTGCAGCACACCTCTGACACTTCAGGCACACCACGACACCCCAGGTACACTCCTGATACTCCACACCCTGACACCCCAAAGCCACACCTCCACACCCCAGCACTCTGACACTCCCCAGGTACACCTCTGACACCCTATAAGTACATCCTGACACTCCTATTTTCAATGACACCCCAAAGCCACACTCCACACCCCAGCCACACCCATGAAACTCCCAGTACACTCTTATTTAATTTGCACCCCTGACATTCTGTGTACACCTCTGACACTACCAGGTACACCCCACACCCCAGTTACACTCTCTGACACCCCATACACCCCAGACACCCCAGGCCACCCCTGACACCTGGTGCACACCTGACACTGCCAGGCACACTCCCCACACCCTGGCACACCCCACACCCCAGGCACACCCCTGACACTTAAGGCACACCCCAGACACCCAGCACACCTGATTAATCCCAGCACAACTCAATAACTTGGTAAGTACACCCTGGCTCCACCCCTGAGAACACCTGACACCGTGTATGCTATTAACTCAGACACTCTGTTGTACACCTCTGACACCGCCAGGCACACTGACACTGCCAGGTACACTGACACTGCCAGGTACACCCCTGACCACCCCTTGGTAAGGGCCACCCCCGACACCCAGGCACTCTTCTGACACCCTGCACACACCCGACACCCTCCCCAGGCACACCCCACACACTGCTGCCAGCACCAGACACCCCAGGCACTTCTGACATCCCACACCTCTGACACCCAGGCACCCCACACCTCCTGCACCTCCTGACACCCCTGGCACACACCCGACACCCCAGGCACACCCTCTGGCAACCTGCACACCCCTGACACCCCAGCCACAAAGTCTGACACCCCAGGCACACCCCAGACACCCCAGGCACACCTCCGACACCCTGCCACCTCTGACACTTGCACCTCTGACACTCCCCAGGCACTGACACTCCCTGTGCCACACCTTTGACACTTCCAGCAGCCACTCTGGCACCCTGCAGGTACACCTCTGACACCCCAGTTACAAGTCTGACATCCCAGGTACACCCCAGACATCCCCACACATCAGACACCTGCACCCCGACACCCCAGGCACCTCTGACACCCCAGGTACACCTCTGACACCCCAGGTAAACCTCTGACATTCCCCAGGTACCCTCTGACACCTGAGCACACCTCTACACTTTAAGGCACACCTCCAGACAAATGCCAAGTACACCTCTGACACTTCCAGGCACACCTGACAATTCTGCACACTCTGACCTCTCCCAGAACCCTCCTGACACCCTGCACAATCTCTGACACCCAGGCACACCTCCACACCCCAGGCACAATCTCCGACACCCCATACAACATCTCGACACCCCAGGCACACTCTGATTAATGCTGTTGTACACCTCTGACACTGCCAGGTGCCACCACTGGAGACACCCCAGCACACCTCTCCGATACTCCAAGGCACACTCCTGACACTCTGTGTTACACCTCTGACACTCCCAGGCACACCTCTGACACCCCAGCACACCTCTGACACTCCCAGGCACATCTCAGACAATTCCCCATTTCACCCGACACTCCCAGTTACACCTCCTGACACTCCCCAGTTACACCCACATGAAAACTCCCAGGTACACCCCCTGACACTCCCAGGTACACCCCTGACATTCCCAGGCACCGAGACCACCAGGTACACCTCTGTCACCCCACACTGACACCCCAGTACACCCCAGACACCCCCAGGTACACCCCTGACACCTAAGGCACACCTCCTGGACACAGGCACACCCTGACACCCCAGGCCACCCCTGACACCCCAGGTACACCTCTGACACCCTAAGGCACACCTCAGACACCTATGCACACCTCCACACCCCAGTGCACACCCTGACACCTATAAGTACACCCCTGACACCTGGTGAACACTCCCACACTGTGAGGTACAATCTCTCAGACACTGCAGGTACACCCCTGACACCGCCAGGGTACACCCCTGACACTGCCAGGTACACACCCCTGACACCACAGGCACACCCCGACACTCCCAGGCACACCTCCACACCCCAGGCACCTTCTGACCCCTGGCACACCCGACACCCAGGCACCCCACACACTGCCAGTCACACCACAGACACCCCAGGCACACCCCACACCTGCACCTCTGGCACCCTAGGTACCCTCTGACACCCAGGCACTGACACTCCCTGGCACACACCTGACACCCCAGTACACCTCTGGCACCCCAGGCACACCTGACACTCCCAGCCACAAGTCTGGGACACCCCAGGCACACCCTTGACACCCCAGGTACACCTCTGACACCCCAGGCACACCCTGACACCCCCAGTGTACCCTCCGACACACCCTGAAGTACCTCTGACACCCCTGGCACACACCTGGACACTCCAGGCACACCTGGCACCCCAGGCACACCCCTGACACTCCCAGCCACAAGTCCGACACCCCAGGCACACCCCAGACACCCTGCGCCACACAGACACCCCAGGCACACCCCAGACCCCCCAGGCCAAATCTCTGACACCCCAGGCACACCGACACCCCAGGTAAACCCCTGACATCCAGGCACCCTTCTGACACCTGAGTACACCTCCACACCCCAGGCACACCCCTGACAATGCCAAGCACACTGACACTCTAGGCACACACCTGACATCCCAGGCACACTCTGACTCTCCCAGGAACTCCCCCACACTCCCTGGTACACCCTGACACCCCAGCACACCCACACCCAGGCACACCACCTCTGACACTCCCAGGCACACTGACACCCCCAGGCACACCCTGATGGCCAGGTACACCTCTGACACCCCAGGTACACACATCCGATACACCCAGGTACACCCCTGACACTCCCTGCAATTCTCAGACACTCCCAGGCACACCTGACACTCCCAGGCACTCCCAGACACTCCTGCACACCCTGACACTCCCCAGGTACACCTCTGACACTGCCAGGCACACCTCTGACACCCCAGTACACCCCTGACACTCCCAGCAGGTACACCGCTGGACACTCCCAAGAACACTCCACACCTGGTACACCTCACACTGCCAGGTGTACACTCTGACACTGCCAGGCACACCACTGACACCCTGGTGCACACCTGATACTCCAAGGCACACCTCTGACACCCCAGGCACACCCCTGACAATTCCAGGTACACCCCAGACATCCCGGCACACTAGACACCCAAGGTGCACCTCTGACACTGCACACCCCTGACACCCCAGGCCCCTGACACCCCAGGCACAATCTCCGACAACTTGGTGCACATCCCAGACACCCCACTTCACCCGACACCCCAGTCACAACTCCACACCCCAGCCACACCCTGAAACCCCAGGCACAACTCTGACATCCTGGTGCACACCCCGACATCCCAGCAACTGACACCACCAGGCACACCTCTGCCCACCCCAGCCACACCTCCTATTAATCCCAGCTATACCACTGACACCCCAGGCACACCTCCGACACCTCTGGCACATCTCTGACACGCTAGTACACCTCTGACACCCCAGGCACACCTCGATACCCCAGGTACACCTGATACCCCAGGCACACCTGACACCCCAAGCATTCCTCTGACACCCAGGTACACCACAGACACTTAGGTACACCCTGATAATCACAGGCACACCCCCTGACACTGCCAGGTACACCCCTGACACCCCAGGTACACCCCCTGACACTCCCCAGGCACACCCCAGACACCCCAGGCACACCTCTGACACCCCTGTGCACACCTGACACTCCAGGCACACCCCTGACACACCCCAGGAACACCTCCTGACACTCTGTGGCACACCAGACACCCCAGGCACACCTCCTGACACTGCCAGGCACACACATGACACTGCCAGGTACACCATTGACACCCCAGGTACACCTGGGATAATCTAAGGCACACTTGACTTCCCAGGTACAATTCTGAACCCCAGCACTCTTCTGACACTCCCCTGCACACACCTGACACTCCCAGGCACACCTCATACAATTCCCCAGTCACACCTCAAACACTCCCCAGCACACCTCTGACATCCCCAGGCACACCCCTGACACCCCAGGCACACCTGACACTCCCAGGCACTCCCCTGACACCCCAGTACCCTCTGACACCCTGCACACACCTGACACCCCAGGCACACCCCTGCACCCCTGCACACCCTGACACCCCAGTCACAAGTCTGACACCCAGGCACACCCCAGACATCCCAGGCACACCCCTGACACCCCAGGCACACCCCTGACACCCCAGGCACTCCTCTGACACCCCAGGCACCCTCCTGACACTCTGCACACACCTGACACTTCCAGGCACACACACCCCAGGCACACCTCTGACACTCCTGTGTCATGTCTGACACCCCAGGCACACCCCTGTGACAATTCTGAGTACACATCAGACACTCTAGGCACACCTTAGATAATTCCCCAGTGCACCTCTGACACCTATGCAGGCACACCTCTGACACCCCAGGCAAACCGACATTCCCAGGCACTCCTCTCTGACACTGAGGCACACCTTCACACTCCCTGCCACACCTCTGACAACGCCAAGTACTCTCCAGACACTTAGGCACACTTTATTAATTCTATACACTGACTTTCCCAGGAACCCCTGACACCCCTGGTACAATTCTGACACCCCAGGTACACCTATACACACCCAGGTACACCTCTGACACCATAAGTACATCTCGACACTTATGTACACCTCTGATAATGCCAGCACCCTGACACTCCCAGGCACACATCCGACACAATCTAGTACACCCCTGACACCCCCTGGCACTCCCCCAGACACCCCAGGTACACCCTGACACTCCCCAGGCACTCCCAGACACTCCTGGCACACCCTGACACTCCCAGGTACACCTCTGACACGCCAGGCACACCTCTGACACTCCCCAGGCACACCTGACACTCCCAGGCACACCCCCATTAATTTGGTGAACACCTCCTGACACTTCCAGGCACACCTCAGACACGCCAGGCACACCTCTGACACTGCCAGGCACACCACTGACACCCAGGCACACCTGATACTCCAAGGTACACCTCTGACACTTATGCACACTCTGACACCCAGGCACACCTCAGACACCCCTGGCACACCTCAGAGTCTGACACTCCCTGGAACACCTCCGATATCCCCCTGGTACACATCTGACACTGCACACCTGATTAACCTGGTACCTCCGATACCCAAAGTACACCCTGACACTCCAGGTACCTCTGACACTCCTGGCCACCCCTGAGACCCCAGGCACACCTCTGACACTCCCTGGTACACCTCCGATATTCCCCCCCTGGCACACTTCCAGATATTCCCAGGCACACCTCCGATAATCCCAGGTACACCTTGAAACTCCCCAGTCTTCCACTGACACTCCCTGGCATACCTCTGACATTCCCAGGCACACCCCTGACACTCCCCAGGTACACCTCTGATACTCCCAGGAACACCTCTGACACCCTGGGTCCGCCTCCGACACTCCCAGGTACAACTCTGACACTTCCAGGTAAACCTCCGATACTCCTCAGGTACACCTCTGACACTCAGGCACACCTCTGACACTCCCAGGCACTCCTCTGACACTCCCAGGTACACCTCTGACACACTGCCAGTGTACACCCCTGACAACCCAGGTACACCACTTACACCCTGTGCACACTTCTGACATTCACAGGCACACCTCCTGACACTCCCAGACACACCTCTGACACTCCCAGGTACACCCCTGACACTCCCAGGTACACCTCTGACACTCCCAGGCACACCTCTGACACTCCTGGTACACCTTCTGACACTCCCAGGTACACCTCGACATTCCCCAGGTACACCTCTGACACTCCCTGGTACACTCTAACACACCCAGGTGCACCTCTGACACTGCCAGGTACACCTGACAACTGGAGGTACCTCTGACACCGGTACACCTCTGACACTCCCAGGTACACCTCTGACACTCCCAGGTACACCTCTGACACTTCCAGGTACACCTCTGACAATTCCCAGGTACACCTCCGATATTCCAGGTACACTCTCCGATAAACCCAGTTATACCTTCTTATACCCCAGGTACACCACCGACACTCCCAGGTATTCTCTGACACTCCCAGGCACACCCCTGACACTGCCAGGCCACATCAGACACTGCCAGGCATACTCCCGACACTCCTGTGACCTCTGACACTCCCAGGTACACCTCTGACACTCTGGAGGCCACCTCTGACACTCCCTGATACACTTAACACACCCAGTGCACCGCTGACACTGCCAGGTACACCTCTGATATTCCTTTGCAGCATACTCCCCTGATACTCCCAGGTACACCTGAGACTCCCAGGTCCTCCACTGACACCCTGGTTCACCCTGACATTCCCAGCTACACCCTCCGAGACTCCCCAGTTACACCCCTGACACTCCCAGGTACACCTCTGACACTCAGGTACAGCCTGATACTCCCAGGAACACCTTGACACTCCCAGGTACTCCACCGACACCCCAGGCACACGTCCGACACTCCCAGATACAAATTCCCAACACCCCAGGCCATCTCTGACACACTCCCAGGTACACCTCTGACACTGCCAGGTACACCTCTGACAATCCTGCGTACTCGTGACACTCCCAGGCCACCTCCTGACACTCCCAGGTACACCTCTGACACTCCCAGGTACACTGAATTCCCAGGTACACCTCCGATATTCCCAGGTACAACCCTGATACTCAGGTACACCTTGAGACTCCCAGGTACCAACTGACGCCCCTGGTACACCCTCACATTCCCAGTTACACCTCCGAGACTCCCAGTTACACCCTGACACTCCCAAGTACACCTCTGACACTCCCAGGCACACCTCTGATACCCCAGGCACACCTCTGACACTCCCAGGTACACCTCCGATACTCCCAGTACCCTCAGACACTGCCAGGTACCCACCGACACCTCTGGCACACCCCCATTCCCAGGCACACCTCTCGACACTCCCAGGTACACACCCTAACACCACTAGGTACCCTCTGTCACCTCGCTACACGCTCCAACACTCCCATGTACGCCGCTGACACTCGAAGGCACACCGCTGATACTGCCAGGTACAATTTCAGACACTGCCAGGTACACCTCAGACACTGCCAGGTCCACCACCTCCGACACTCCCAGGTACACTCCCTGGACACTTGCACACCTCCCAGACAATTTCCCTTGACAACTTCCTGATACATTTCTAACACACCCCAGGTACCGCTGACACTGCCAGGTACATACTGACAACTGAGGTACCTGTGACACTCCCAGGTACACCTCTTACAATTTATGCACACCTCTGACACTCTACAGGTACACCTGACATCTCTTAACTGTACTCCCTCCGATATTCCCAGTTATACTCTCTGATACTCCCAGGTACACCTTTGAGACTCCTAGGCTCCTACCACTGACACTCCCTGGTTCACCTCTGACATTCCCAAGCTACACCTCCGAGACTCCCCTGCTCCCTCTGACACCCCAGGACAATCTCTGACACTCCTGTGCCACCTCTGACAACTCCCCAGGCACACCTCCTGATAATCCTGCACCCCCGACACCCAAAGCACACCTCCGACACCCATGCACACTCCGACACATCTGCTCACCTCTGACACATCCTGGTACAACTCTGACACTCCCCTGTACACCTCCGATACCCTGCACACCCTCTGACACTCCCAGGCACACCTCCGACACTCCCAGGTACCTCCTCCGACACCCCAAAGCACAACTCTGACACCTCCAAGCAAACCTGACACTCCCCAGGTTCACACCACCTACATGTACACCTCCTGACACCCCAGGTACACCCCCAAATTCCCTGGTACACCTCCGAAAATCCCAGGCACACCTCCCATACCCCAGGCACAATCTCGAAACCCCATACTTCACCCGACACTCCCCGGCACACCTCTGACACTCCCATGTACACCCCTGACAACTCCCAGGTACACCCCTGATACTCCCAGGCACACCTCTGACACACCAGCGTCCGCCTCCGACACCCCAGGTACAACTCTGACACGTCCAGGCAAACCTCCTATACTCCTAGGTACACCTCTGACACCCCAGGTACACCCCGACACCTCTGTGTATTCCTCCATTTCACCCCTGGGTACTCCTCTCTGACACTCCTGTACTCCTCTTAGACACTCCCAGGTACACCTCTGACACTCCCACACCTCTGATACCTTGTGTACACTTCACACTCCCAGGTACACCTCCGATACTCCTGGTGGTACACCTCCCGATAGCTCCGTTACACCTCTGACACTCCCAGGCAGTCTCTGACACTCCTGTTCACCTCTGAGACTCCCAGGTACACCTCTGATACTCCCAGGTACAATTACTGACACTCCCAGTCTCGCCTCCCGCCACTCCCAGGTACAACTCTCGGACACGTCCAGGCAAACTCCGGAGGCTCCCAGGTACAATTCCTGGACACCCCAGGCACACCTCTGACACCCCAGGCATTCCTTCTGACAATTTCGGTACTCCTCTGACACTCTGTGTACCTCTGACATTGCTATGTACACCTCTCTGACAATCCTGGTGTACACTCCTCCGATACTCCCAGGTGTACACTCCGATACCTGCTGCACAGCCCCGACACTCCCAGGTACTCCTCTGACTCCCTGTTCACCCTGAGACTCCCAGTACACCTCCATAACTCCCAGGCACACCTCTGACACCACCAGGTCCGCCTCCGACACTCCCAGGCACAACCCCCTGACACGTCCAGTAAACCTCCGATACTCCTAGTACACCTCTGACACTCCCAAGTGCGCCACCTCTTGACACCCTAGGTATTCCTCTGACACTCCCTGGTACTCCTTCTGACAATTTTTCAGGTACTTCCTTCTGACATGCTGTACACTCTGACAACCTGCACCCACTGACATTCCCGGCACACTTGACAACTCCAGCACATCCGACACTGCCAGATACACTCCTGACACTCCCAGGTACATCCCTGACACTCACAGGCACACCTCTGACACTCCCATACAACCTCTGACACTCCCATACAATTCCTGACAATCCCAGGTACCCACTACATTCCTGGTACCAATATGACCTCCCAGGTACACTTCCGACACTGCCAGATACAATTGACACTCCCAGGTACATCTCTGACTACCCAGGAACAACCTGACACCCCAGGTCAAACCCCGACAACTAGGCACTTTACACTCGAAACCAACACCCCATGACACAGCCACACGCCATTTACAACCACACAGCCAAACCCTCAGACACTGCCAGCACCACACACCCCAGGCCACTCAGACACCCAAGGTGCACCTCTCACACTCTGCAATGCACCCCTGACACTCCCTAGGCACACCACTGACACCCAGTACACCCCAGACACCCCAGAAATACCTGAACACCCCAAGTACACCCCACACTCCTGGCACACCACTGAAACGCCCAGGTAGTCCTCCGACACTCCCAGGTACACCGCCGACACTCCTAGGCACACCTCACACCCCAGGCACACCTCCGACACTCCCAGGCACACCGCCGTCACCCCAGGCACACCCTGACACCCCCCAGGTACACCTCTGACACCCAGGAACACCCCAGACACTCCAGGTACACCTCTGACACTCCCAGTGGCCATCTCTGGCACTCCCAGGCACCCACTGACATCTCCTGGCACACCCCTGACAGTCCCAAGCACACCTCCCTAACACCCAGGTACACCCCAGACACCCCAGGCACACCCACCACACCCCAGGCACACCCCAACACTACTAGGCACCTCTGCCACCCCTGATACACGCTCCAACACTCCCAGGTACACCGCTGACACTCCCAGGTACACCGCTGACACTGCCAGGTAGACCTCAGACACTGCCAGGTACACCTCAGACACTGCCAGGGACACCTCCGACACTCCCAGGTACCCCTCTGATACTCCCAGGAATACCTCTGACATTCCCAGGTACACCTCCGATACTCCCAGGTACACCTCCGATACTCCCAGGTACACCTCTGACACTCCCAGGTACACGTCCGACACTCCCAGATACACCTCTGACAATCCCAGGTACTCCTGTGACACTCCCAGGTACACCTCCGACACTACCAGGTACACCTCTGACACTCCCAGGTACACCTCCGATATTCCCAGGTACTCCACTGACACTCCCAGGTACATCTCTGACACTCCCAGGTACACCTCTGACACTGCCAGGTACTCCTCTGACAATCCCAGGTACTCCTGTGACACTCCCAGGTACACCTCCGATATTCCCAGGTACACCTCCGATACTCCCAGGTACACTTCTCACACTCCCAGGTACACCTCTAACACTACTAGATTGCTCCTCTATCCTCCCTAATTGCACGTCTAATAACACTCCCAGTGCACCATGACACTCCCAGGTACACCGCTGACACTGCCAGGTAGACCTCAAACACTGCCAGGTACACCTCAGACACTGCCAGGTACACCTCCGACACTCCCAGGTACCCCTCTAATACTCCCAGGAATACCTCTGACATTCCCAGGTACACCTCCGATACTCCCAGGTACACCTCCGATACTCCCAGGTACACCTCTGACACTCCCAGGTACACGTCAGACACTCCCAGATACACCTCTGACAATCCCAGGTACTCCTGTGACACTCCCAGGTACACCTCCGACACTCCCAGGTACACCTCTGACATTCCCAGGTACACCTCCGATATTCCCAGGTACACCTCCGATATTCCCAGGTACAACTCTGTTACTCCCAGGTACACCTATGAGACTCCCATGTACTCGACTGACACTCCCTGGTACACCTCTCAAATTCCCAGTTACACCTCCGAGACTCCCATTTACACCCTTGACACTCCCAAGTACACCTCTGACACTCCCAGGTACACCTCTGATACTCCCAGGTACACCTCTGACACTCCCAGGTACACCACCGATACTCCCAGGTACACCTCCGATACTCCCAGGTACACCCCTGACACTCCGAGGTACTCCTCTGACACTCCCTGGTTCACCTCTGAGACGTCCAGGTACACCTCTGACACTCCCTGGTACACCTCCGATATTCCCAGGTACACCTCCGATATTCCCAGGTACACCTCCGATACTCCCAGGTACAACCTTGGAGACTCCCAGTTACTTCACTGACACTCCCTGGTATGCCTCTGACATTCCCAGGTACACCTCTGACACTCCCATGTACACCTCTGATACTCCCAGGTACACCTCTGACACTCCCAGGTCCGCCTCCGACACTCCCAGGTACAACTCTGACACTCCCAGGTAAACCTCCGATACTCCTAGGTACACCTCTGACACTCCCAGGTACACCTCTGACACTCCTAGGTATTCCTCTGACACTCACTGGTACTCCTCTGACACTCCCAGGTAATCCTCTGACGCTGCCAGGTACACCTCTGACAATCCCAGGTACTCCACTGACATTCCCTGGTACACTTCTGACTCTCCCAGGTACACGTCCGACACTCCCAGATACACCTCTGACACTCCCAGGTACATCTCTGACACTCCCAGGTAAACCTCTGACACTCCCAGGTACACCTCTGACACTCCCAGGTACACCTCTGACACTCCCAGGTACACCTCTGGCACTCCCAGGTACACCTCTGACACTCCTAGGTACTCCTTTGTCACTCCCTGATACACCTTTAACACTCCTAGGCGCACCGCTGACACTCCCAGGTACACCGCTGACACTGCCAGTTACACCTCAGATACTGCCAGGTACACCTCAGACACTGCCAGGTAAACCTCAGACACTCCCAGGTACAGCTCAGACACTCCAAGGTGCACCTCTGACACTCCCAAGTGCACCTCTGACACTCCTAGGCATACCAATGACACTCCCAGGTACACCTCAGACACTCCCAGGTATACCGGTGACACTCCCACGTACACCTCTGACACTCCCAAGTACACCTCTGACACTCCCAGGTAGTCCTCCGACACTCCCAGGTACATCGCCGACACTCCCAGGTACACTTCTCACACTCCCAGGTACACCTCCGACACTCCCAGGTACACCGCTTTCACTCCCAGGTACACCTCTGACACTCCCAGGTAAATCTCTGACACTCCAGAACACCTCTGACTCTCAGGTACACCTCTGACCTCACGCATTACACCTCTGACACTCCCAGGTACACCTATGACACTCTAATTCACCTCCGATACTCCCAGGTACACCTCCGATACTCCCAATTTACACCTCTGACACTCCCAGGTACTCCTCTGACCTCCCTGCTTCACCTCTGAGACTCAGGTACACCTCCGATACTCCCAGGTACTCGCTGAGACTCCCAGGTACTTCACTGACACTCCCTGGTATACCTCCTGACATTCCCAGGTACACCTCCGATACTCCCTGGTACACCCTGACACTCCCAGGTACACCTCTGACACTCCCAGGTACACCCCAGGCATTCCCAGGTACACTTCTCACACTCCTAGGTACACATCTGACACTCCTAGGTACTCCACTGACACTTCCTGATACACCTCTAATACGCCCAGGTGCACCGCTGACACTCCCAGGTACACCGCTGACACTGCCAGTTACACCTCAGACACTGCCAGGTACACCGCTGACACTGCCAGGTACACCTCAGACACTCCCAGGTACACCTCAGACACTCCAAGGTGCACCTCTGACACTCCCAAGTGCACCTCTGACACTCCCAGTCACAACTCTGACACTCCCAGGTACACCTCTGACACTCCCAGGTACACCTCTGACACTCCCAGGTACACCTCTGACACTCCCAGGTACACCTCCGATACTCCCAGGTACACCTCCGATACTCCCAGGTACACCTCTGACACTCCCAGGTACGCCTCTGAGACTCTCTAGATCACCTCTGAGACTATCAGGTACACCTCCGATAATCCCAGGTACACCTTTGAGGCTCCCAGGTACTTCACTGACACTCCCTGGTATACCTCTGACATTTCCAGGTACACCTCCGATACTCCCAGTACACCTCTGATACTCCCAGAACACCTCTGACACTCTCCCAGGTCCGCCTCCGACACTCCCAGGTACAACCCTGACACTCCCAGGTAAACCTCCGATACTCCTAGGTACACCTCTGACACTCCCAGGAACACCTCTGACACTCCTAGGTATTCCTCTGACACTCCTTGGTACTCCTCTGACACTCCCAGGTACACCTCTGACACTGCCAGGTACACCTCTGACAATCCCAGGTACTCCACTTACATTCCCTGGTACACTTCTGACACTCCCAGGTACACGTCCGACACTCCCAGATACACCTCTGACACTCCCAGGTACATCTCTGACACTCCCAGGTACACTATGACTCTCCCAGGTACACCTCTGACACTCCCAGGTACACCTCTGACACTCCCAGGTACACCTCAGACACTCCCAGGTACACCTCTGATACTCCCTGATACACTTCTAACACACCCAGGTGCACCGCTGACACTGCCAGGTACACCTCTGACAATCCGAGGTACCTGTGACACTCCCAGGTACACCTCTGACACTCCCAGGTACACCTCTGACACTCCCAGGTACACCTCCGATATTCCCATGTACACCTCCGATATTCCCAGTTATACCTCTGATACTCCCAAGTACACCTTTGAGACTCCCAGGTACTCCACTGACACTCCCTGGAACACCTCTGACATTCCCAGTTACACCTCCGAGACTTCCAGTTACACCCCTGACACTCCCAGGTACACCTCTGACACTCCCAGGTACTCCTCTGATACTCCCAGGTACACCTCCGACACTCCCAGGTACACCTCCGATACTGCTGCCAGGTGCACCTCGAACACTGCCCAGGTACACCTCAGACACTGCCAGGTACACCTCCGACCTCCCAGGTGCACCTCCTGACCTCCCAGGTGCACCTCCAAAATGCCCAGGTGCCTCCGATATTCCCAGTTATACCTCTGATACTCCCAGGTACACCTTTGAGACTCCCAGGTCCTCCACTGACACTCCCTGGTTCACCTCTGACATTCCCAGTTACACCTCCGAGACTCCCAGTGATACCCCTGACACTCCCAGGTACACCTCTGACACTCTCAGGTATAGCTCTGATACTCCCAGGAATACCTTGGACACTCCCAGGTACTCCACTGACACTCCCAGGTACACGTCCGACACTCCCAGATACACCTCTAACACTCCCAGGTACATCTCTGACACTCCCAGGTACACCTCTGACACTGCCAGGTACACCTCTGACAATCCCAGGTACTCTTGTGACACTCCCAGGTACACCTCCGACACTCCCAGGTACACCTCTGACACTCCCAGGTACACCTCCGATATTCTCAGGTACACCTCCGATATTCCCAGGTACACCTCTGATACTCCCAGGTACACCTTTGAAACTCCCAGGTACTCCACTGACACTCCCTGGTACACCTCTGACATTCCCAGTTACACATCCGAGACTCCCAGTTACCCCCTGGCCTCCCAGAGTACCTCTGACACTCCAGGTACACCTCTGATACTCCTAGGTACACCTCTGGCCTCCCAGGTACACCTCCGATACTGCCAGGTACACCTCCGATACTCCAAAGTACACCTCTGACACTCCCAGGTACTCCTCTGACACTCCCTGGTTCACCTCTGAGACGTCCAGGTACACTTCTGACACTCCCTGGTACACCTCCGATATTCCCTGGTACACCTCCGATATTCCCAGGTACACCTCCGATACTCCCAGGTACACCTTTGAGACTCCCAGTTACTTCACTGACACTCCCTGGTATACCTCTGACATTCTCAGGTACACCTCTGACACTCCCAGGAACACCTCTGATACTCCCAGGTACACCTCTGACACTCCCAGGTCCGCCTCCGACACTCCCAGGTACAACTCTGACACGTCCAGGTAAACCTCCGATACTCCTAGGTACACCTCTGACACTCCCAGGTAAACCTCTGACACTCCTAGGTATTCCTCTGACACTCCCTGGTACACCTCTGACACTCCCAGGTACTCCTCTGACACTCCCAGGTACACCTCTGACACTCCCAGGTACACCTCTGACACTCCCTGGTACACCTCCGATATTCCCATGTACACCTCCGATATTCCCAAGTACACCTCCGATACTCCCAGGTACACCTTTGAGACTCCCAGGTACTTCACTGACACTCCCTGGTATACCCCTGACATTCCCAGGTACACCTCTGACTCACCCAGGTACACCTCTGATGCTCCCAGGTACACATCTGACACTCCCAGGTCCGCCTCCGACACTCCCAGGTACAACTCCGACACTCCCAGATAAACGTCCGATACTCCTAGGTTCACCTCTGACACTCCCAGGTACACCTCAGACACTGCCAGGTACACCTCAGACAATGCCAGATACACCTCAGATACTCCCAGGTACACCTCGTCTCCCAGGTACACTTCCCGATACTCAGGTACCTCTGACACTCCCAGGTACTCCTCTGACACTCCCTGGTTCACCTCTGAGACTCCCAGGTACACCTCTAATACTCCCAGGTACACCTCTGACACTCCCAGGTCCGCCTCCAACACTCCCAGGTACAACTCTGCCACGTCCAGGTAAACCTCCGATACTCCTAGGTACACCTCTGACACTCCCAGTTACACCTCTGACACTCCTAGGTATTCCTCTGACACTCCCTGGTACTCCTCTGACACTCCCAGGTACTCCTCTGACATTGCCAGGTACACCTCTGACAATCCCAGGTACTCCACTGACATTCCCTGGTACACTTCTGACACTCCCAGGTACACATCCGACACTGCCAGATACACCTCTGACACTCCCAGGTACATCTCTGACACTCCCAGGTACACCTCTGACACTCCCAGGTACACCTCTGACACTCCCAGGTACACCTCTGACCCTCCCAGGAACACCTCTGACACTCCCAGGTACACCTCTGACACTTCTAGGTACTCCTTTGTCACTCCCTGATACACCTCTAACACTCCCAGGTACACCGCTGACACTGCCAGTTACACCTCAGACACGGCCAGGTACACCTCAGACACTGCCAGGTACACCTCAGACACTCCCAGGTACAGCTCAGACACTCCAAGGTGCACCTCTCACACTCCCAAGTGCACCTCTGACACTCCTAGGCACACCACTGAAACTCCCAGGTACACCTCAGACACTCCCAGGTATACCGGTGACACTCCCAGGTACACCTCTGACACCCCCAAGTACACCTCTGAAACTCCCAGGTAGTCCTCCGTCACTCCCAGGTGTTAGGTGTTCTGGGTAATAAGTTCTATATACAGGAGAGAACACAAACACCTGTATAGTTTTGTAGGTTCGGTTTACTGGATAAGAGTATGTACACAGAGGTGGGTAGCACTGCTCCCTAGCTAAGCTCTTAGTCAACTACTATAGACGACGTATGGCAAGTGATACATTATGACTTCATACGTCATCAGGCACATTAATTAAGCATGTGGGATATGGTAGCCAACATTTGCCACACGCGCTGCTGGCTTCGACTGAATAAATATAAATGGAGCACATACATAATATACATACATAATACATAATCAGCGCCATAATATACCTTACACCTCCTCCCCCTATACGCTCATAGCAAAGTCTTGAGCGGACAGCACTATTCTGGATCCGTTCCCAGGCGTCGAGGGACTTCATCACTAAGTATGTAGGACGTGCGCTCAACACTGGTGGCGGGGGCCAGCAGAAGGCCGTGCAGGCGGAGAAACGGCAGTTCCTCCACACCACACACACGACCACTGGGTAACCCGCACCTACCAAATGATCCCGTGACTGCCGAGACCCGCGGCTACTTCTTTGTCCCAACGTAGGGAGGTCGGGTCCTGAACACGGACTTGGGTGCCGACACTCAACCTGGGGAGAGAACGGGCGTTGTCGTTGTAGCGGGCGACGACGTCCTGAACACGTTCGGCGGCTCGGCGATCACAATCCTCTGTCTTGGCCTGCCACTCCTTGGAGAAGGATTGAGGGTGAGCAGGGACACAAGAACGAAGGGGCGTCCATACAAAACCTGGGCAGGGGAGCGTCGGGTGTAGTTAGGTGTGTTGCGGAGTTCAAGAAGACCCCGGTCGAAGGCCTCGCAGTCAATGTTCCCAGAAGGGGCCACCTTAAGGATGAGGTGCTTCAGGGATTTGACAGCAGCCTCAGCGTGGCCGTTGGACTGTGGGTAATGGGGCGATGACAACACATGCCGGACTCCCCATCGGTCAAGGAACACAGCAAAGTCCCGGCTTGTGAACTGAGGCCCTCCGTCGGTTCGCAGGCGTACAGGAACGCCCACGTCACGGAAGTAGTGGCGGAACTTGCTGATGGTAGCGGCAGACGTCGTGTCATTACCGCACTTGATGACAACCGGCCAGCCAGAGAGACGGTCGACGATAACAAGGAAGGACTTTCCTGACACACAGAAAAAGTCGGCCGACACAGACTCAAAGGGGCGGGTGGGGTTGTCGTCACTCATGAAGGGTTCCTGCTGCTGGCTGGGTTGTAATACTTGGCAGGGCTCACACGCACGGACAACATTGGAGATGTCGGAGTTGATGCCGGGCCAGAACACAGTCTGTCGTGCACGTCGTTTGGTGGCCTCAGCTCCACGGTGGCTGTCGTGAAGGCGAGCCAAGGCGTGGGGACGTAATGCAGCAGGGACAACTACACGTGCTCCGTACCGAACAAGGTCTCCGTCGCAGTAGAGTTCATCGCGGAGTTTCCAATACGGGAGCAGGGTGTTGTGAAGATCGTAGCGGTTGCTAGGAAATCCATTCCTCACACACTCGACAAGTCGGACGTAGGAAGGGTCATCTCGGGCCGCTGTTCGAAGGTCCTCCATTGCCTTGTCGTCATCTGGTGACAGGTCCGAACGAAGGGATTGGACGGCATGGAGAGTGACCACAGTCCTGACGGAAAGAGCGAGGTCGGCGTCGAGCACATGGTCTTCTGGAGTAGGGCGGCTGACGGGAGAGCGGGATAAGGCATCAGGGATGCAGAGCTCCTTACCAGCACGCCACACTGCTGTGAAGATGTACGCCGAGAGCTTCTCTTTCAGACGCTGGAGGCGAGGGTTCTCAACGGCGTCTAGCGTGTAGTGGTTGAGGATCGGGACAAGCGGGCGATGGTCGGTCACTAGGTGAAAGTGTTGCAGGCCTATGAGGTAAAACCTGCACTTGGACATCGCCCAAACCACAGCCAACAGCTCCAACTCAATAGTGGCGTAGCGCGTCTCAGTGTCAGAGAGGAAACGCGAGCCACACTGGACGAGCCGGAACTGCCCTCCACCATGATCCTGCAGTAGGGCGTATCCCACGCCATACAAGCGTGAGGCATCTGTCTGCAGAACTGTCGGCAAGGCTGGGTCAAACGTGGCGAGGACAGGTGGACGAGACAGGGCCTGTTTCACTTGCTGGAAGGCCTTGTCGTGGTCGGGGGTCCACAGGAATGTCCTCTTGGGGCTCATCAGGGGGCGAAGTGGTTGAGCAGCTGCGGAGATGTCCGACGAAAACTCTGCTAACTGGTTGACGAGACCAATGAAGGACCTCAAGTCGGTCAGGTTAGCAGGGGTGGGAAAATCCGTGATGGCGCGGACCTTTTCCGGGTCAGCTGCGATACCATTCCCTGAGAGGGTATACCCACAAAAGTCAACTGAAGAGCTGGCCAGAACAAACTTGTCGGCATTTAGGGTAATGCAGTGCTTCCGGCACCTGTTGAGTACCTCGTAGATACGGCAGAGGTGATCCATGTAATCCTCGTCGTACACGAGTATGTCGTCGACCACTTTCACACAGTTTGCCAGACCTTGTAGAGCCATATCACCTTGAAGACAGAAAGCGTCTCCTGTAGCGGCGAATCCCATGGGGCCACGGCAATAACTGTAACGTCCATGCGGGGTGATGAAAGTTGTGAGTGGTCGGTCTTCTTCGGCAAGCTCTATCTGCCAGTATCCACACAGGGCGTCCATCGTCGTGAAGAAGCGCGCCTTCGGGTTCACACTGCGTATAGCTGCAAAGGGCGTGGGAGAAGGGTGCGCAGGACGAGACACCTGGCTGTTGAGCTTGGAGAGGTCAGTGGTGATCCGAACACCACCTTTAGGTTTTGCGACGACAACCATAGGGTGACACCATGGAGACGGGTCATCGCCGGTTGGTGCAATAATTTCTTGGGCGACCATGGAGTCCAGCTCGTTTTTGACCGCCTCGCGGAAGGCCAGGGGAACCAGTCGAGGGGTGTAAATAGCGAAGGGCTTCGCGTCGTCCCTCAGGTGGATCCTCATGGGGGGACCTGCCATCTTCTTGAGAGGCTTGGATTCCAGAGCGGACTTGGTCACCAGAACGTCGCTGAATTCCTTCAGGAAGTACTTCCGAGCATCCGAAGGAGAGGTGTCACTGGCAAGAGGCAGGGGTAGGGCGGCAGCAGGGTCGTTGCTGCTCCCTTTTTGCACCCTGTTGGCGTGTTTTACCTCAAGAATAGGTTTGGGGAAGTCCTGGGAGATGATGGCCAACTCTTGACAATGTCTGTAGGACAGCAAAGGAGTCAGGACACCGTTATGCACATCAATCCAGGCTTGACACGACCTGTTGCCAAAGGTGACTTGTGCTTGGAGTGAACCCAGGGCCGGGGTCATCTGTGAACCATCTGCCATAAAGCGGAGATCCTTGGGGGGCGGTCCTAGATCACTTGGAGAGAGCCCCAAGCATTGCAAATGCTGGGGACCGATGACTGTAGCATCAGCGCCGGTGTCGGGCAACATCTGGAGACGGGATGACACACTGCGGTAGGTCACAATGACACTGATGTACTGGGGGACTTTGGTCCTGGGACGCGGGGGGGAGCACACATTCCTAATATGGCTCGAGCGTTGTCCAGGGTCGTCGTGCCTCTGATTGGAAGACTGTGGGCGGCCCTCTCTGGTGGAAGGGCGCTGAAGCTTCCGTTGACGCTGTCCCTTGGGTTTGTTGGAAGGGCAACACTTGTCATAGTGGCCCAGACGACCGCACACATTGCACTGGACGCGTTTGGCTGGGCACCGTATTGTGAGTGACCAGTGGCCCTTACGGTCACAACTGTTGCAGGTAGACTCAGCAGCTGGACACACCTGTGTTCCGTGCTGCTTACCACAGTTGTTACAAAGTGAACCGGGCGTGGACGTGGTGGGCGAAGGCGTAGGAGCAGACTTCTTGTCCTTTTTGTACCAGGAAACAGCGCGTACAGCTGTAGGGGGAGCACGGATGGCAGAGGTGGCACACCTGGCAGCCTCATAGGAGCGACATATCGTCAACACATCCTGAAGAGAAGAGGAAGAGTCGAGGGAGGTGAGGCGTTGGACAAGTTCCTCGTCCTTAACACCCATCAGGATCACCTGCTTCAACTGGGTCTCCTCGCACTGCTGGTGGTGGCCTAGACATATATCTACCTCTTCCGAGGCTCTCTTAAGACGTACATAAAAGGCATCAAAAGACTCACCCTCCATCTGTCTGCAGCTAAACAATTCCCTCCTGCGCAGAGCTTCATTCTGCTGTCCTTTGATGTGCCGTTGTAGAACGTCCAGTACCTCCTCTACAGACAGCGAAGAGGTTGGGGGTACCTGCAACGTATGTTCTAAGACACGCTGAATTTCCAAGGACAGGCACACGCGCAGCTGGATGAGTTGTTTAGGCTGTGACAAACTCTGGAGATCCACCATTATAGAATAATCAGCCCACCGTCGCCGCCATTCACGAAAAGTCTGGAAATTCACATCAGGCTTCAAGATGGGCGGTGTTTGAGCTGCTGCTTTAGGTGGGGCTGGGGGGCGTGAAGGAAGCATGGATGAGGTATCTGAACCAGTCAGTACCGAGGCAGTGTTAGAGCCAGGGGCTTGGTTAACAGTGAGGCGAGATATCAAAGCTTCGAACCGTGCACTGTCTTCCATTCTCCGTTGGTGGTCTCGTTCTGCCTCTGCTTGCCTTCTGTGCTCATCCGCCAAACGTCTGTGAGCTTCATCCTCGCGTCTCTCATCTCTCATAAACTTCATTAAGGCAATTATCTCTGGGGACAACGCTGAATATCGAGGTGAAGGGCTGCGCGATGTTGTGGGAGCTGGAGCGTCGTGGCCGGCCTGGTCATCCATCACTGGGGGACTATCATCCGCTTGACTCATCCAGGCGCTGGGTCCACGGCTACGTAAGGCGTGAGACATAACTACTTCATCTGTGTACTGTGTCTTAAATCAGTGTTGACCGGTCAGCCCGTCGTATCAACAAGATTTCAGACAAAAAATTTAATGAAATACACACAGATAAGTAGGTTATATATATAAAATATATATAATGAAGCCGCGCGGTCAGCAAGTGTTAGTACATGTATGTGTGTGTGTGTGTGTGTGTCCCGGGCAAAGCGTCTCGCCCCAGCTGTGAGGGGGGGTGGAGGCGGCGCTGTGAGGGAGGGGGGTGGAAACAGGAGTAGCTCAGTCACCCTCTGTAAACGGTCAGAGGAGGGTGCGCTGAACTCTACACCCCACAAATGCCCAGAACATGCCGTATACCTTGGAATCCTTTCGAACAAGGTCACACATGAATGGCACGAAACACACAATGCACTTAACACTTCACAGAAAATCAATGTCACTGACACTGCTCAAAGTTGCGAAATTCTTCGAGGGATGACGCGGGGTTGACACAAAGGCGGGAGTCATAAGCCGGCTTTCCACAAACTTGCACTAATCACTCGTAATAATCCAGTAAAACTACGCACTGCGCCATGTTAGGTGTTCTGGGTAATAAGTTCTATATACAGGAGAGAACACAAACACCTGTATAGTTTTGTAGGTTCGGTTTACTGGATAAGAGTATGTACACAGAGGTGGGTAGCACTGCTCCCTAGCTAAGCTCTTGGTCAACTGCTATAGACGACGTATGGCAAGTGATACATTAGCAACTTCCATACGTCGCCAGGCACATTAATTAAGCATGTGGGATATGGTAATAACATTGCCACACGCTGCTAGCTAGGCTGAATAAATATAAATGGAGCACATACATAATATACATACATAATACATAATCCAGCATACATACACCAGGTACACCGCCGACACTCCTAGGTACACTTCTCACACTCCCAGGAACACCTCCGACACTCCCAGGTACACCGCTGTCACTCCCAGGTACACCTCTGACACTCCCAGGTACACCTCTGACACTCCAAGGTACACCTCTGACACTCCCAGGTATACCTTTGACACTCCCGGGTACACTCCGATACTGCCAGGAACACCTCAGACACTGCCAGGTAAACCACAGACACTCCCAAGTGCACCTCTGACACTCCCAGGCACACCTCTGACACTCCCAGGTACACCTCAGACACTTCCAGGTACACCGCTGACACTCCCAGGTACACCTCTGACACTCCCATGTACACCTCTGACACTCCCAGGTACACCTCCGACACTCCCAGGTACACTTCTTACACTCCCATGTACACCTCCGACACTCCCAGGTACACCTCAGCCTCCTGCACACCTGGCACTCCCAGGTACACCTCTGACCTCCCAGGTACACCCTCTGACACTCCCAGGTACACTGACATTCCTGACACTCCCAAGTACACTTCTCACACTCCCAGGTACACCTCTGACACTCCCAGGTACACCTCTCACACTCCCAGGTACACCTCTAACACTACTAGGTACTCCTCTGTCACTCCCTGATACACGTCTAACACTCCCAGGTACACCGCTGACACTCCCAGGTACACCGCTGACACTGCCAGGTAGACCTCAGACACTGCCAGGTACACCTCAGACACTGCCAGGTACACCTCCGACACTCCCAGGTACACCTCTGATACTCCCAGGAATACCTCTGACATTCCCAGGTACACCTCCGATACTCCCAGGTACACCTCCGATACTCCCAGGTACACCTCTGACACTCCCAGGTACATCTCTGACACTCCCAGGTACACCTCTGACACTGCCAGGTACACCTCTGACAATCCCAGGCACTCCTGTGACACTCCCAGGTACACCTCCGACACTCCCAGGTACACCTCTGACATTCCCAGGTACACCTTCGATATTCCCAGGTACACCTCCGATATTCCCAGGTACAACTCTGATACTCCCAGGTACACCTTTGAGACTCCCATGTACTCGACTGACACTCCCTGGTACACCTCTCAAATTCCCAGTTACACCTCCGAGACTCCCAGTTACACCCTTGACACTCCCAAGTACACCTCTGACATTCCCAGGTACACCTCTGATACTCCCAGGTACACCTCTGACACTCCCAGGTACACCTCCGATACTCCCAGGTACACCTCCGATACTCCCAGGTACACCTCTGACACTCCCAGGTATTCCACTGACACTCCCTGGTTCACCTCTGAGACGTCCAGGTACACCTCTGACACTCCCAGGTACACCTCCGATATTCCCAGGTACACCTCCGATATTCCCAGGTACACCTCCGATACTCCCAGGTACACCTTTGAGACTCCCAGTTACTTCACTGACACTCCCTGGTATACCTCTGACATTCACAGGTACACCTCTGACAATCCCAGGTACATCTCTGACACTCCCAGGTACACCTTTGACACTCTCAGGTACACCTCTGACACTCCCAGGTACACCTCTGACACTCCCAGGTACACCTCTGACACTCCCAGGTACACCTCTGACACTCCCAGGTACACCTCTGGCCTCCCAATTACACCTCCGATACTCCCAGGTACCTCCAAATACTCCCCGTTTTTACCTCCTGGCCTCCCAGGTACTCCTCCTGACCTCCTGGTTCCTCTGAGACTCCCAGGTACCTCCGATACTCCCAGGTATCCTTTGAGACTCCCAGGTACTTCACTGACTTACTCCCTGGTATACCTCTGACATTCCCAGGTACACCTCCGATACTCCCAGGTACACCTCTGGCCTCCCAGGTACACCTCTGACACACACTCCCCAGGTACTCCACTGACATTCCCTGGAACACCTCTGACACTCCTAGGTACACGTCCAACACTCCCAGATACACCTAGTGACACTCCCAGGTACATCTCTGACACTCCTAGGTACACCTCTGACACTCCCAGGTACACCTCTGACACTCCCAGGTACACCTCCGATACTCCCAGGTACACCTCTGATACTCCCAGGTACACCTCTGACACTCCCAGGTACTCCTCTGACACTCCCTAGTTCACCTCTGAGACTATCAGGTACACCTCCGATACTCCCAGGTACACCTTTGAGGCTCCCAGGTACTTCACTGACACTCCCTGGTATACCTCTGACATTCCCAGGTACACCTCCGATACTCCCAGGTACACCTCTGATACTCCCAGGAACACCTCTGACACTCCCAGGTCCGCCTCCGACACTCCCAGGTACAACTCTGATACTCCAAGGTAAACCTCCGATACTCCTAGGTACACCTCTGACACTCCCAGGTACACCTCTGACACTCCTAGGTATTCCTCTGACACTCCCAGGTACACCTCTGACACTGCCAGGTACACCTCTGACAATCCCAGGTACTCCACTTACATTCCCTGGTACATCTGACACTCCCAGTTACACGTCAAACACTCCCAGATACACCTCCTGACCACTCCTAGGTATTCCTCTGACACTCCCAGGTATACCTCTGATACTCCCAGGAACACCTCTGACACTCCCAGGTCCGCCTCCGACACTCCCAGGTACACCTCTAACACACCCAGGTGCACCGCTGACACTGCCAGGTACACCTCTGACAATCCGAGGTACCTGTGACACTCCCAGGTACACCTCTGACACTCCCAGGTACACCTCTGACAGTCCCAGGTACACCTCCGATATTCCCAGGTACACCTCCGATATTCCCAGTTATACCTCTTATACTCCCAGGTACACCTTTGAGACTCCCAGGTACTCCACTGACACTCCCTGGAACACCTCTGACATTCCCAGTTACACCTCCGAGACTTCCAGTTACACCCCTGACACTCCAAGGTACACCTCTGACACTCCCAGGTACTCCTCTGATACTCCCAGGTACACCTCTGACACTCCCAGGTACACCTCCGATACTGCCAGGTACACCTCAGACACTGCCAGGTACACCTCAGAAACTCCCAAGTGCACCTCTGACACTCCCAGGCACACCTCTGACACTCCTAGGTACACCTCTGACACTCCCAGGTACACCAATGACACTCCCAGGTACACCTCCGATACTCCCAGGTACACCTCCGATACTCCCAGGTACACCCCTGACACTCCCAGGTACTCCTCTGACACTCCCTAGATCACCTCTGAGACTATCAGGTACACCTCCGATACTCCCAGGTACACCTTTGAGGCTCCCAGGTACTTCACTGACACTCCCTGGTATACCTCTGACATTTCCAGGTACACCACCGATACTCCCAGGTACACCTCTGATACTCCCAGGAACACCTCTGACACTCCCAGGTCCGCCTCCGACACTCCCAGGTACAACTCTGGCACTCCCAGGTAAACCTCCGATACTCCTAGGTACACCTCTGACACTCCCAGGTACACCTCTGACACGCCTAGGTATTCCGCTGACACTCCTTGGTACTCCTCTGACACTCCCAGGTACACCTCTGACACTGCCAGGTACACCTCTGACAATCCCAGGTACTCCACTTACATTCCCTGGTACACTTCTGACACTCCCAGGTACGTCCATTGCTCCCCAGATACACCTATGACACTCCCAGGTACATCTCTGACACTCCCAGGTACCTCTGACTCTGACCCTCCCAGGCACACCTCTCTGACACCCCAGGAACACCTATGACACTCCAGGTACACCTCTAACACTCCCAGGCACCGCTGACACTCCAGGCCATCGCTGACACTGCCAGTTACACCTCTCGTGACACTGCCAGGTACACCTCAGACACTGCCAAGTACACCTCAGACACTCACAGGTACACCTCAGACACTCCAAGGTGCACCTCTGACACTCACAAGTGCACCTCTGACACTCCCAGGCACACCTCTAACACTCCCAGGTAAACCTCAGACACTCCCAGGTACACCGCTGACACTCCCAGGTACACCTCTGACCCTCCCAAGTACACCTCTGAGACTCCCAGGTACACCTCCGACACTCCCAGGTACACATCTCACACTCCCAGGTACACCTCCGACAATCCCAAGTACACCTCTGACACTCCCAGGTACACCTCTGACACTCCCAGGTACTCCAGCACTGACATTCCTGGAACACCTCTGACACTCCTAGGTACACGTCCAACACTCCCAGATACACCTAGTGACACTCCCAGGTACATCTCTGACACTCCTAGGTACACCTCTGACACTCCCAGGTACACCTCTGACACTCCCAGGTACACCTCCGATACTCCCAGGTACACCTCTGATACTCCCAGGTACACCTCTGACACTCCCAGGTACTCCTCTGACACTCCCTAGTTCACCTCTGAGACTATCAGGTACACCTCCGATACTCCCAGGTACACCTTTGAGGCTCCCAGGTACTTCACTGACACTCTCTGGTATACCGCTGACATTCCCAGGTACACCTCCGATACTCCCAGGTACACCTCTGATACTCCCAGGAACACCTCTGACACTCCCAGGTCCGCCTCCGACACTCCCAGGTACAACTCTGATACTCCCAGGTAAACCTCCGATACTCCTAGGTATACCTCTGACACTCCCAGGTGCACCTCTGACACTCCTAGGTATTCCTCTGACACTCCCAGGTACACCTCTGACACTGCCAGGTACACCTCTGACAATCCCAGGTACTCCACTTACATTCCCTGGTACAGCCTGACACTCCCAGTGCACGTCCGACACTCCCAGGAATCACCTCTGATACTCCCAGGTACATCTCTGACACTCCTAGATGCACCTCTGACTCTCCCAGGTACACTTCTGACCTCCCAGGTACACCTCTGACACTCCCAGGTACACCTCTGACATTCCCAGGTACCTGGCTTACTCCTGATGCACCTCCTTTTGCAGATTGCCGCTGACACTGCCAGGTACACCTCTGACAATCCAGTACCTGTGACACTCCCAGGTACACCTCTGACACTCCCAGGTACACCTCTGACACTCCCAGGTACACCTCCGATATTCCCAGGTACACCTCCGACATTCCCAGTTATACCTCTTATACTCCCAGGTACACCTTTGAGACTCCCAGGTACTCCACTGACACTCCCTGGAACACCTCTGACATTCCCAGTTACACCTCCGAGACTTCCAGTTACACCCCTGACACTCCCAGGTACACATCTGACACTCCCAGGTACTCCTCTGATACTCCCAGGTACACCTCTGACACTCCCAGGTACCTCCGATGCTGCCAGGTACACCTCCAGACACCAGGTACACCTCCAGAAACTCCCAAGTGCACCTCTGACACTCCCAGGCACACACTTCTGTGACCTCCTAGGTACACCTCTGACACTCCCAGGTACACCTCTGACACTCCCAGGTACACCTCCGATACTCCCAGGTACACCTCCGATACTCCCAAGTACACCTCTGACACTCCCAGGTACTCCTCTGACACTACCTAGATCACCTCTGAGACTATCAGGTACACCTCCGATACTCCCAGGTACCTCTTTGAGGCTCCCAGGTACTTCACTGACACTCCCTGGTATACCTCTGACATTTCCAGGTACACCTCCGATACTCCCAGGTACACCTCTGATACTCCCAGGAACACCTCTGACACTCCCAGGTCCGCCTCCGACACTCCCAGGTTCAACTCTGACACTCCCAGGTAAACCTCCGATACTCCTAGGTACACCTCTGACACTCCCAGGTATACCTCTGACACGCCTAGGTATTCCTCTGACACTCCTTGGTACTCCTCTGACACTCCCAGGTACACCTCTGACACTGCCAGGTACACCTCTGACAATCCCAGGTACTCCACTGACATTCCTTGGTACACTTCTGACACTCCCAGGTACAAGTCCGACACTCCCAGGTGCACCGCTGACGTCTCAGGCACATCTCTGACAATCCCAGGAACACCTCTGACTCTCCCAGGTACACCGCTGACACTGCCAGTTACACCTCAGACACTGCCAGGTACACCTCGGAAACTGCCAGGTACACCTCTGACACTCCCAGGTACACCTCTGACACTCCCTGATACACTTCTAACACACCCAGGTGCACCGCTGACACTGCCAGGTACACCTCTGACAATCCGAGGTACCTATGACACTCCCAGGTACACCTCTGACACTCCCAGGTACACCTCTGACACTCCCAGGTACACCTCCGATATTCCCATGTACACCTCCGATATTCCCAGTTATACCTCTGATACTCCCAGGTACACCTTTGAGACTCCCAGGTACTCCACTGACACTCCCTGGAACACCTCTGACATTCCCAGTTACACCTTCGAGACTTCCAGTTACACCCCTGACACTCCCCGGTACACCTCTGACACTCCCAGGTACTCCTCTGATACTCCCAGGTACACCTCTGACACTCCCAGGTACACCTCCGATACTGCCAGGTACACCTCAGACACTGCCAGGTACACCTCAGACACTCCCAAGTGCACCTCTGACACTCCCAGGTACACCTCTGACACTCCCAGGTATCATCCTGACCTCCCATTACACCTCTAACCTCCCAAATTTTTTACCTCCTAACACTCCCAGGTACTGCAGCATTCCTTGGTACCCCTGACACTCCGAGTACCTCTGGCCTCCCAGGTGCACCCCAGACCTCCCAATTACACACCTCCCGTGCTCCCAGGTACACACCTCCCGTGCTCCCAGGTACCCTCTGACACTCCCAGAGTGCCTCCTCTGACCTCCCTGGTTCACCTCTGGGGCCTCAGGTACACCTCCGATACTCCCAGGTACTCCTTTGAGACTCCCAGGTTCTTCACTGACACTCCCTGGTATACCTCTGACATTCCCACGTACACCTCCGATACTCCCAGGTACACCTCTGATACTACCAGATACACCTCTGACACTCCCAGGTACATTTCTGACACTCCCAGGAACACCTCTGACTCTCCCAGGTACACCTCTGACACTCCCAGGTACACCTATGACACTCCCTGGTACACCTCTAACACTCCCAGGTGCACCGCTGACACTCCCAGGTACACCGCTGACACTGCCAGTTACACATCAAACACTGCCAGGTACACCTCAGACACTGCCAGGTACACCTCAGACACTCCCAGGTACACCTCAGACACTCCAAGGTGCACCTCTGACACTCCCAAGTGCACCTCTGACACTCCTAGGCACACCTCTGACACTCCCAGGTACACCTCAGACACTCCCAGCTACACCGGTGACACTCCCAGGTACACATCTGACACTCCCAAGTACACCTCTGACACTCCCAGGTACACCTCCGATACTCCCAGGTACACCTCTGACACTCCCAGGTACACCTCTGACACTCCCAGGTACTCCACTGACATTCCCTGGAACACCTCTGACACTCCTAGGTACACGTCCAACACTCCCAGATACACCTAGTGACACTCCCAGGTACACCTCTGACACTCCTAGGTACACCTTTGACACTCCCAGGTACACCTCTGACACTCCCAGGTACACCTCCGATACTCGCAGGTACACCTCCGATACTCCCAGGTACACCTCTGACACTCCCAGGTACTCCTCTGACGCTCCCTAGTTCACCTCTGAGACTATCAGGTACACCTCCGATACTCCCAGGTACACCTTTGAGGCTCCCAGGTACTTCACTGACACTCCCTGGTATACCTCTGACATTCTCAGGTACACCTCCGATACTCCCAGGTACACCTCTAATACTCCCAGGAACACCTCTGACACTCCCAGGTCCGCCTCCGACACTCCCAGGTACAACCCTGACAGTCCCAGGTAAACCTCCGATACTCCTAGGTACACCTCTGACACTCCCAGGAACACCTCTGACACTCCTAGGTATTCCTCTGGCCTCCCAGGGCTGCCTCCGAGACTTCCAGTTACACCCCTGACACTCCCAGGTACACATCTGACACTCCCAGGTACTCCTCTGATACTCCCAGGTACACCTCTGACACTCCCAGGTACACCTCCGATACTGCCAGGTACACCTCAGACACTGCCAGGTACACCTCAGAAACTCCCAAGTGCACCTCTGACACTCCCAGGCACACTTCTGACACTCCTAGGTACACCTCTGACACTCCCAGGTACACCTCCCAGCACTCCTGATACACTTCACCCAGGTGCCTTCAACCTGCTGGGTACCCTCTGACAATCCAGGTACCCTATGACACTCCCAGGTACACCTCTGACCTCCCAGGTACCTCTGTGCTCCCAGGTACACCTCCGTGTTCCCATGCCTCAGTCCCAGTTATGCCTCTGATGTCCCAGGTACACCTCTGAGACTCCCAGGTCACTCACTGACCTCCTGGAACACCTCTGACATTCCCAGTTACCTCCAGACTTCAGTTACACTGACACTCCCCTCGGCATCAGGTACTCCTCTGATACTCCCAGGTACACCTCTGGCCTCCCATATGCCTCCGATACTGCCAGGTGCACCTCCAGACACTGCAGTGCCTCAGAACACTCCCAAGTGCACCTCTGGCCTCCAGGTACCTCCCCAGCACTCCCAGGTACTCACTGATTCCCTGGTACACCCCCTGACCTCCCATTTTACCTCTGACCTCCCAGGTACCTCTGACACTCCCGTGCTCCCTCTGTCACTCCCTGATACACGCCTCCCAGGTACGCAACCTCCCAGGTACCGCCAGCACTGCCAGGTACACCTCAGACACTGCCAATGTACACCTCAGACACTGCCAGGTACACCTCCGGCACTCCCAGGTACACCTCCCAGCCTCCCGTTACCTCCAGTTGCCCATTACACCTCCGATATTCCCAGGTACACCTCGTACTCCCAGTTACCTTCCAGGAACTCCCAGGTCCTCCACTGACAGTCCCTGGTTCTCCTCCCTTGTTCCAGTTACACCTCCAGGACTCCAGTTATACCTGACACTCCCAGGTACCTCGACCTCCCAGTGGTATAGCTCATGCTCCCAGAATACCTTGGACACTCCCAAGTCACTCCTGACCTCCCAGGTACACGTCCGACACTCCCAGATACCTCTACCTCCCAGGTACATCTCTGACACTCCCAGGTACACCTCTGACACTGCAGGTGCCTCTGACAATCCCAGGTACTCTTGGCTCAGGTACCTCCAGCCTCCCAGGTACACCTCCACATTTCCCAGGTACCTCCCGATATTCAGGTACCTCCGATATTCCCAGGTACAACTCTGATGCTCCAGGTACACCTTTGAGACATAGGTACTCGACTGACGCTCCTGGTACACCTCTGACATTCAGTTACACCTCCGAGACTCCCAGTTACCCTGACCTCCCAAGTGCACCTCTGACACTCCCAGGTGCACTCTGATGCTCCCAGGTGCACTCTGACCTCCAGGTACACCTCCGATACTCCCAGGTACACCTCCGTCTCCAAATGCACCTCAGCACTCCCAGGTGCTCTCTGACACTCCTGGTTCACCTCTGAGACGTCCCAGGTACACCTCTGACACTCCTGGTACACCTCCGTGTTCTGGTACCTCCGATATTCCCAGGCACCTCCCGTGCTCCCAGGTACCTTTGAGACTCCCAGTTACTTCACTGACACTCCCTGGTATCCTCTGGCATTCCCAGGTACACCTCTGGCTCCCAGGTACACCTCTGATACTCCCAGGTACCTCTCCCCACCTCCCAGGTCACCTCCCGACACTCCCAGGCCTAACTCTGCACGTCCCAGGTAAACCTCCACGATACTCCCTAGGTACACCTCTGGCCTCCCAGGTACCTCCTGGCTCCCTGGGTATTCCTCCTGACACTCCCTGGTACTCCTCTGGCCTCCCAGGCCTCCTCAGGCTCCCAGGCCTCTGACACTCCCATTCTGGTCTCCCAGGTACCTCTGACCTCCCAGGTACACCTCCCGTGCTCCCAGGTACACCTCCGATACTCCAAGTGCACCTCGGCACTCCCAGGTGCTCCTCTGGCCTCCCTGGTTCCTGAGACTCCCGTCACCTCTGATACTTCCAGGCCACCTCCTGACACTCCAGGTCCCTCCCGGCTGCTCCCAGGTACAACTCTGACCTCCAGTAAGCCTCCGATACTCCTGGGTACACCTCTGACTTGCTCCAGGCCTCCTCGACCTCCCTGGTGTTCCTCTGGCCCCTCCTGGTGCTCCTCCCAGCCCCAGGTACTCCTCTGACATTGCAGGTACCTCTGACAATCCCAGGTACCTCCGATGCTCCAGGTACACCTCCGATGCTCCAGGTACACCTCCTGCCTCCCAGGTACTCCTCTGACCTCCTGGTTCCTCTGGGAGACTCCCAGGTACACCTCTGGTCTCCCAGGTCACCTCTGCACTCCCAGGTCCGCCTCCGGCCTCCCAGGTACAACTCCCACGTCCCGGTAAACCTCCGATACTCCTAGGTAAACCTCTGACACTCCCAGTTACACCTCTGCCACTCCTAGGTATCTCCTGACACTCCTGGTACTCCTCCAGCACTCCCAGGTACCTCCCAGCATTGCCAGGTACACCTCTGACAATCCCAGGTACTCCACTGACATTCCCTGGTACACTTCGCCTCCCAGGTACACATCCATCACCAGATACCTCAGCGCTCCCAGGTACATCTCCTGACACTCCCAGGTACACCTCTGACACTCCCAGGTACACCTCGACCTCCCAGGTACACCTCTGACCTCCCAGGTACCTCTGACACTTCTAGGTGCTCCTTCTGTCACTCCCTGATACCTCCTAACACTCCCAGGTACACCGCCCAGCCTGCCATTTACCTCCAGACACTGCCAGGTACACCTCAGACACTGCAGGTGCACCTCAGACACTCCCAGGTACAGCTCAGACACTCCAGGTGCACCTCTCCCACACTCCCAAGTGCCTCCCCTGACACTCCTAGGCACACACCTCCCCAACCTCCCAGGTACCTCAAGCCTCCCAGGTATACCGGTGACACTCCCAGGTAACCTCCTGGCCTCCCGTGCACCTCTGAAACGCCCAGGTGGTCCTCCGGCTCCCAGGTACCATAAACCTCCTGGGTACACTTCTCACACTCCCAGGTACACTCGCGCTCCCAGGTACCGCTGTCCTCCCAGGTACACCTCTGACCTCCCAGGTACCTCCTCCTAACACTCCCAGGTACACCTCAGACACTTCCAGGTACCTCTGACACTCCCAGGTACATCTCTGGCACTCCCAGGTACTCCACTGACATTCCTGGTACACCTGACCTCCCAAAATGCACCCGTGACACTCCCAGGTACACCTCAGACACTCCCCAGTACCACTTCTCACCTCCCAGGTACCCTCCTCACTACTAGGTACTCCTCTGTCACTCCCTGATACGTCCTAACACTCCCAGGCACACCGCCTGGCCTCCCATTCCATCAACACTGCAGGTGAACCTCAGACACTGCCAGGTACACCTCAGACACCAGTACCTCCGGCACTCCCAGGTGCCCTCTCATACTCCCAGGAATACACTCTGACATTCCCAGGTACACCTCCGATACTCCCAGGTACACCTCCGGTCTCCCAGGTACACCTCTGGCTTCCTACCCAGGTAAACGTCCGACACTCCCAGATACACCTCTGGCAATCCCAGGTGCTCCTTTGACTCCCAGAGTACCTCCGACACTCCCAGGTACACCTCTGACATTCCCCAGGTACACCTCCGATATTCCCAGGTACCCTCCGATATTCCCATTACAACTCCTGATACTCCTAGGTACACCTATGAGACTCCCATGACTCGACAGCATCCCTGGTACACCTCTCAAATTCCCAGTTACCTCCGAGACTCCAGTTCCACACCTCCACCTCCCAAGTGCACCTCAGCACTCCCAGGTACCTCTGATACTCCCAGGACACCTCCTGCTCCCAGGTACACCTCCAATAGTCCCAGGTACCTCCAAATATTCCCAGGTACACCTGACCCCAGGTGCTCCTCCACACCTCTCCTGGTTCACCTCTGGAACGTCCAGGTACACCTCCCTGACACTCCTGGTACACCTCCCGATATTCCCAGGTACCTCCGATATTCCCAGGTACACCTCCGATACTCCCAGGTGCCTTTGAGACTCCCAGTTGCTTCACTGACGCTCCTGGTATGCCTCTGACTTCCCAGGTACCTCTGACACTCCCCAGGTGCCTCCTGATGCTCCAGGTACCTCTGACCTCCCAGGTCCGCCTCCGACACTCCCAGGTACAGCTCTGACCTCAGGGTGAACCTCCGATACTCCTGTACACCTCTGGCCTCCAGATTTACCTCTGACACTCTCGTGTTCCTCTGCCACTCCTGGGACTCTCCTGACACTCAGGTAATCCTCTGACTTTGGTCACCTCAGCAATCCCAGGTACTCCACTGCATTCCTGGTACACTTCAGTGCTCTCCCAGGTACGTCCGGCTTACTCCCAGATGCACCTCTGACACTCCCAGGTACATCTCTGCACTCCCAGGTACACCTCTGACCTCCCAGGTACCTCTGACTCCCAGGTGCACCCATAACCTCCAGATACACCCTGACTGCCAGTTACACCTCAAGACACTTCAGGTGCCCACCTCAGACACTGACACACCCCCAACACCAGTACAGCTCAGACACTCCAAGGTGCCTCTGGCTCCCAAGTCACCCAGCCTCCTGCGCACATTGACCTCCCAGGTACACCTCAGACACTCAGGTATACCATTGACACTCCAAGTACACCTCTGACCTCCAAAGTACCTCAGCACTCCCAGGAAGATATCCACGACACTCCCAGGTACATCTAAAACACTCCCAGGCCTTCTCACACTCCCAAGGTACCACCGCCTCCCAGGTACCCCACCGCTGTCACTCCCAGGTACCTCCAACACTCCCAGGTACACCTCCCCTGACACTCCCAGAGTACACCTCTGACATACCCAGGTACACCTCTGACACTCCCAGGTACACCATCCACACAGGTCACACCTTTGACACTCCAGGCCTCACTGTCATTCCTGGCACCTCAACATCCCAGGTACACCATGACACTGCCAGGTACACCTCCGACACTCCCAGGCCACACCTCCGACACTCCCAGGTACTCTCCACTCCAGGCACCTCAGAACTCACGCACGTACACCTCCTGACACTCAAGGTACACACCTCTGTCACTCCCCATTTACCTCTGACCTCCAAGTATTCCTCTGACACTCCCTGGTACTCCTCTGACACTCCAGGTAATCCTCTGACACTACCAGTACACCTCCCAGGCAATCCCAGTACTCCACTGATATTCCCTGAAGTACACTTCTGACTCTCCCAGGTACACGTCCGCACACTCCCAAATCTCCCAACACTCCCAGGTACATCTCTGAACTCACAGGTACACCTCCCCAACCTCCCAGGTACACCTCTGACCTCCCAGGTACCTCCCAACCTCCCAGGCACACCTCTGGCACTCCCACATTGCACCTCCCAGCACTCCCTGGTACTCCTTGTCACTCCCAAATACACCTCTCCCAGGTGCACCATGACCTCCCAGGTACACCCCCACTTGCTGCCAGTTACACCTCAACACTGCCGTACACCTCCAACACTGCCAATTACACCTCAGACACTCCCAGGTACAGCTCAGACACTCAGGTGCCTCTGGCACCAAAGTGCCTCCCCTGACACTCCCTAGAGCATACCATTGCACTCCCAGGCCCTCAGACACTCCCAGGTAACCAGTGACACTCCAGAACTCCCCTGCACTCCAATTACACCTCTGACACTCCCAGGTACCTCCGCACTCCCACGTGTCTCGGCCTCCCAGGTACCTTCTCACACCTCCCAGGTACACCTTCGACCTCCCAGGTACACCGCTGTCACTCCCAGGTACCTCCTGTGCTCCAGGTACACCTGACCTCCCAGAGTGCCTCTGACATGCCCAGTTACACCTCCTGACACCCCAGGTACCTCCTGACCTCCCAGGTACACCTTTGACCTCCCAGGTCCTCACTGCATTCCCTGGTACCTCCCAACCTCCCAGGTACACCGCACACCCAGATGCCACCTCCGACACTCCCAGGTACACCTCCGACACTCCCAGGCATGCTCCTCACACACACACACTCCCAGGTGCACCTCTGACACTCCTTGCAGTACAACTCTGGCACTCCCAGGTACCTCGGCTTGCTCAAGGTACACCTCTGACCTCCCAGGTACACCTGACACTCCCAAGTACTCTGAGCATTCCCTGGTACACCTCTGGCTTGCTCCCAGGTACAAATCCGGCCTCCAGATACACGTCTGTTGCTCCCAGGTACATCTCTGGCCTCCCAAGTGCACCTCTGACACCAGGTACACCTCAGCAATCCCAGGTGCTCCTCTTAACCTCCCAGAGTACCTGCCTCCGACCTCCCAGTACCTCCAACCTCCCAGGTACCGCCGATATTCCCGGTTACCTCAATGCTCCCAGGTACACCGCTTTGAGACTCCCAGGTGCTCCTGGCCTCCCTGGTACACCTCTGACATTCAGGTTACCTCCAGAGACTCCCAGTTACACACCCGTGACACTCCAGCAATACGTAACTTC